>NC_053408.1:13107212-13407212 GCF_016859285.1 Xiphias gladius | reverse complement strand
CCACATTAAAGAGACAGTGTTGTCTTTCTGCAGTCAGCCAGCAAATTAGAGCACAAGGGGCAAAAGAATCCTCTCCTATTCTTTTTTTCCGGATTGATGTTGCATCCTGTTGTATTGTCATTAAATTGCTACGAGAAATATCACTTGGGTGCTTTTGACTTGTGGCAGGAAGCAGTGAGGTGCATTTTAAAATTCACCTCCCTTACTGTCTCTGTCCTCCCTCACAAATGTCACCGAGAAATAGGGATTTTTCATACAATTTTTGTCCTCGGTCAGTGCAGTAAAATGACAATAGTAACCAGAATAGATTCTTCAAAACTAAATATGAAGTACCAAAATGCATGGTGGACAGAAAATGAGTGTGTTTTTGAATTTTAGAAAGGAGAACATATCTGTTAGTTACACTGGTAAAATTGACACATAGCATTCCCCTGTAAATGTCTGGCTATTCCACAAGTGACCATGAACAAGATCTATATCAGAATCTGAACTGTAACAAGGCCAAGGACTTGTTACAGTACTCCAATCCTTGGGGTACAATCATTAATGTCTACCACATGCATCACTAAAAACCAGATGAACTCTTCAGATTTCTGTGTGACCTTTAGTGGCTTTTGCTCTGGGATGTAGCGCCACTGCTACACTGCTTCTTTTTCCAGAAGCTTACTAAACCCAATATCATAATAAATAAAAACCGAGTAATTTCTTCTGAGATGCTCTTTATTTCAGGAAAGGTGGGGTGCCTCTACTATATAAACACTGCAGGAAACAATGACATACCTCAGTAATACCCTTATTGTGTACAGAGGTACTGATACATTTCCGACAAAGATTTTCAACAGAAAAGTCAACATTACACACAAAAATGAAAACTTTGTACAGTGCAGCTACTATGTCATTTTTTGTTTAAGGAAAAACACTGAAATTTCATCCCCTGTGTCGCCCAATGATTACAACCAGATTATTTGGTATTACAGTATTTTGTGATGGAACAATAAATGAACCATGAATGTTTCTCAGGGACCAAAGTCAACAGAACTGATTCCACTCCAAGTCATGGATACACACAGTGCTTTAACACAGGAACATATGCACAAAAACTGAGGGATACACTTACAAAGTATATGAGCATCTTGAATTTATGGTGCAGCCTTTCAGGAGATCCCCACATGTCTCTCTCTGTGCATCAGTCACCAAGGGGCGTGATGCACAGAGAGAGACATGTGGGGATCTCTCTCTCTCTCTCTCTTTCTCTCTCTCTGTGCATCAGTCACCAAGGGGACAGGTATGCCTCTCTTGGGGGACGTTAGAGGAGAGACATCTGTCAAGATGGAAGCGGTGCTCCTTTAGGCTGCCACTGAGCGACAAGTGTGTCCCCTTGCCTGCTCTCCTCTATCACAATACTGCTGTTGAGTGACTGGAGAGCCCTAATGGATGGAGGTATCTGCTATCTGTCTGATCTTTTATATAAGCCCTTGGCAAAAAAAGAGATAGCGGAAAAACCGAGGGGATGGAGAGAGTATCGGAGTTTTAAGGTGCTTATATAAAGGAACTGCTTTGATGGGGAATTACTTTTGATTTGGTAGGTTGTGCACTGGTGTGAAGAAAATATAATGAGGACATGTGTGGGTATGGATTTAGAGAAAAGAGAAAGTGTAAGCACACATAAGTAAATACAGGTGTGTCCAGCAAACACATGTATGTGTGTGTTAGGTCATTAGTGCAGCTTTAAAGGCTTGGCATCTCTGCTGAAATCTGCAATAAACCAGAGGAATTCAACAACTCACAAGTCATCAGGGGGGAAAGCGTTTACCAGCCAATCCATCATCTAGATGAGTGTTTCTCAACCTTTTCAGCACGCAACCTAAAAAAAAACAACCTCTTGTTTCAGGCAATAACACACAGAGTGGTGAACTTTAACACCAAAGGATGAATTTTACTTCCCTTTTCCAATTTTTTACCCCATTATTTATTTGAAAATACCGGCTAAAAACACAATATTTGAAAGTAGCATCTCTGAACCTCCACTGTATTTTCTCTACCAACACAAATTGCCATCATTTTCATGTCATTCTCCTAAATCTCTTCTGTATGTCCCTGCCCACAGATGCCACCAAAAAGATTGTTCATGGAACCAAATAAACCCTCTTTGAACATTTGAGCTAAAAATATTCTTGTTTATTTTGTCCAAGGCTCAATGGTTTACCACCAAGTCAGTCATCAAAGGATGTTGAGGGCTCAGGCAATTCAACTGATTTTCCAAAATTTTCCATTGTTTAGAGAATTTGGGAATAGTCTACAAGAGGTGCAAACGGTAGAAGTTTTGCACATTCTGTAGCACCCAACAAAACCAACAAAGAACAGAGTTTCCTCTCAAAAGGAGCCACCTTTATCCAAAGTTTGACAACACCTCAAATCTGTTCTGTAGTTTTATTCTCTCATGTCTCACATGATCGCTCACATGGACCACCCTGATTAATCCAATCCCATCTTTCATTTCACAATCAAAATCCCTCTTTTCTCCTCACTTCATCCTCTCCATATCTTCCCTCATCCCTGTGCCCTTCTCTTTCTTGCCCGGTGTTTTCTCCTAACCTCTCCTTACTCTCTTCCACTCACCTCCTCTCCATCCTGTTGTCTTTTTATTGTTTACTCCACTCATCCATCTGGGCTCTTGACCTGCATGTTTCCTGCACACTGAATGAGCTATTGCCTAGCAACCCTACAGAGTAATTTTCCATAAAAGGGAAAAGTAAGAAAGAAAGAAAGAAAATTCTAGTCAGTTAAAGGTGACTGAAAAGTTAAATGATGGTGCAAAAGTGGTAAAATTCTAATGTTTGAAACATTACATACTCTAGGAGGAGTGAGACAGGGAAAAGGGACAGAGCGGAAGAACAGGGAGGTGAAATTAAAGAGAAAACAGCTGGCAGCAGGTGCTGTGCATGTGCACCTATACACGTGCTACCTGTCTACTTCTCACAATAGATATTTAAATTAAACGGGCACTTGACCGATTTGATACACAAAGTTCTGTTTACTCATCATAACAGCTGTATAACATCTTCTGTTACACTTCCCAAAGTTTTAATAAAAAATAACCTTGATAATGTGATTAGGATGATCTCGGGCTGGGCTTAAGACTCATCAGTTTTGACACAAAGCCTGTATTATAACCTCATGTTGTGGGCTTTTAAGGAAGTGGGTGTTTGGGGGCCATGCAGGCTCCAATAGACGCAATTCATTTGTATTATGGGAAATGTAGGATCCAGCTTTACTCATACATCCAGATCCAGATATCTTGGCTTCTGTTGTTATGATTTTGACCACTCTTTTTCTATCTGTCTCTTGTGAGTCTCCTGACCTTATGGAAGTCCAACACTAAATCGCAGGAGTACCTCTGTAAGTCTCGGCAGTCCACTAAGTGAACTGTTTGGTATGTCTTGTGCCTTGTGCCTCTTGAAATAGCTTGAGTGTAATCCATAATAATATTCCATAATGACTGTAATTTTTTATCACTGTCATCTGAGGACAAATCTCATTGTATTTTTGTTTGTTTGTTTGTTTGTTTGTTTTTTAAGGGGGCTTTCACCCAATGAACTTCAATACAAATAGTTTTCCAAGAACGGGTGTGAGTGTGTGTGTCTGGGGGGATACACACACTCAGATAGAGAGAGAGATACGGAGAGGACTTGGCAGATGAGATAAGGAGATGATGAATAGGAAATTAAGAAAGACAGAAAACGTATAAGACAAAAAAGTAGAGAGAGAAAGAGATGGTGGAAAGAAAAAGATCTTGAGGGACATAGAGAATTGACAGATTGCAGATAGAGGCAGATTGGAGGACTTGGCCCTATTGTTTCAGGCTAATTTCATGGGATCAAACCAAAGCACAGCCCCAGACACAGACGGAGCTACAGCAATCTGCGGGGAAATCTCCCCTGTAATTGGCCTCACGGAAAAGGCCACCGCCAGTGCACTGCAACTTGCTCTTGATTGCTTTGTTCCCCACATAACCCACTGTACAAGCAGCTAGGCCTGCCAATCAATCAACACAATGACAGCTTGCTGCAGCTAACAAGAAGGCACACAGGGTTAACAGTAAGTGATTATTTTATGATGCTGGAACAATATGTTCCTGTTTTAAATATTTAAAAAAGGCAGTAACAAGGGCTTTCTCTGTCAATCAGTCAGTCAACCAGTCTGAAGGATGATAACACTACTAAAGTGAGGGAAGGGGAGTGAAAACTTGACTGTGTGCATTAGTGTGTGTGTGTGTGTGTGTGTGTGTGTGTGTGTGTGTGTGTGTGTGTGTGTGAGTGACATTAAGGGAGAGTGAGAGGCTTTGTTGTGAAATGCTTTATAATGAAAGAGTGCAGCAGCTGAAGGAGATGGACAACTCCATACAATGGGTTAACAAGCATCCTCCCTCTTTGTCCAACTCCCACCTGCCCATCTATACATCAGTGACTGTCACTGCAGTGCTCTCCAGCTTTCCAAACTTACAGCTAAACACACACACACACACACACACAGAGAGACTGGTGGCAATTTCTGTCAGCATCCAATGTAATGAGGTCATGGTTGGAGTATCTCTACTATGGCGATGGCAAAGAACAATGCAGCTTACCCAGTGATTAGAGGGATCAGTGTGCTTGTGTACATCTATCTATCTATCTATCTATATATACACGTATATACGTATATACACATATGTATATATATATATACATATACACATATGTATATATATATATATACACACATATGTATATATAAATATATATACACACATATGTATAAATATATATACACACATATGTATATATATATATATATACACACATACACACATATATATATATACACACATACACACATATATATATATACACACATACACACATATATATATATATACACACATACACACATATATATATACATATATACGTATATACATATACACATACATACATATACACACATGCATACATGCATACATGCATACATACATACATACATATACACACATACATACACATACACACATACATATATACAGATACATATACACATACATACACATACACACATACACATACATATACACATACATACACATACACACATACATACACATACATATATACAGATACATATACACATATATACATACATACATATACACACACATATATACACACACATACACATATACACATACACGCATATATACATATACATACATAAATACATACACGCATACATATATACACATATACATATATATGCGTGTATGTATGTATGTATATATACATATATATATATACATATATCTATGTGTATGTGTATATATATATACATAGATGTATACACACACATATCTATCTATCTAATATATATACACATATCTATCTATCTCTATATATCTATATATATAAACATATATAATTTCTTGTATAAAATATATAATGTTTTATATAAGGAAAATACACTTTCACAAGCAACAATCTTGCATTGACTTATGCTGCCAAACATTGATTTGTTGTGTTCACCGCACCAGAGCCATGCCCTCCAAATGGCAGCAGAGGGAGGGAAATCATAGAAATTCACCCTATCGCAGGGGAAAAGTCAGTGGCTAAATGACAAGCGCCAACATAATCATCTTGCACAGACAGCCTGCTTGGGCCAGATAGTGGCGACAGTCCCATTCTGGGGTGACTCATTGTTTCCGAGACCTCTCATATGCGTCGCATTAGAAGGAGACGACACACAAAACATAGTTCTCCCCTCGCCTCCTCCTTCGTCCCCCCCCCCCCTTCTCCTATTCTCCCTCATCCTCTGTTTCCTCTCAGCATTTTCCTGCCATCATTTTGCTCGTACTCTTCGGGTTCGCATTTGTCTATTATGTCTTCTTTCATCATCCCCACCCCACTCTCACTGATGTTTCTGACTTTCTTTATTCTGTTCTCATTACATGTCAGTCTGATCCTTTTCTGATTTCACCCAGTTCAGATCTGTCAAATGCACCTATCATTGTGTTTGTCCGTCTTTCTCTCATTTCTCGTCCTTGTTTTATTATCCTTTTCCTATCCCACATAATTTGCTATATCAATCACTCAGTGTTTTGTTACTGTTTTGCAGCAAACAGATTTTTGTCTGGTATCTGCTTACCCTTGTGATGTTAATAATAGGGCTCAGGTAGGCCTGTTCCCTGTCTGTAGCACACACATTTCTACCTGAGTTACATGTATCCCTACTGGCATGTGATAAAATTATGGGTGTCCCTTGTCCTGTCAACACAAATACTGTTAAAATACAGGTTAAAAAAAAATGAAGAAAGGACCAATGAGGAGGTGAAGTGGATAGTGGGACAGGGAAAAGTCCTGTCTGAGCTCGGACAGCCAATAACAAGTAGCTTTCCAACAAGTCTGCCTCAGTTTGTGTGAATGTGTGAATGTGTGAATGTGTGTGTGTGTGTGTGGTGTGTGGTGTGTGGTGTGTGTGTGTGTGTGTGTGTGTGTGGTGTGTGTGTGTGTGTGTGTGTGTGTGTGTGTGTGTGTGTGTGTGGTGTGTGGTGTGTGGTGCGTGGTGCGTGGTGTGTGTGTGTGTGTGTGTGTGTGTGTGCGTAATGATGCGTGCATCCCTGGTGACAGGCACTCTCAGTGACCTACAGTATGTGTATGTGTGTGTTATGAGAGTGTATGGGAGATGGGAGGAGAAGGAGGGGTAAACCCTTCTAAATATGCATCTTAATGGCTGCTCTGTTCCCACCATTCACACCGAGTGATGGAGAGAGCGAGGGCGAGAGAGGCAGGGGATGAGGAGAAGTGGTGCTGCATGTTTTCAAGTGCGTAGCCAAGACAGAGACGCAGACAGAGAGACAGCGAGTTGAAAAGACAGAATGGTGCAAGCAAACGTCAACAAGAGACAAGCTATGTGAGGAGCCGCCATACCTGACTCCTTCTACCGTGGCCCCATTCCACAGTGACAAACACACACACACACACACACACACACACACACACACACACACACACACACACACACACACACACACACACACACACACACACACACACACACAGAGACCTCAGCAGCAGTAGTATTGAGGAGCAGAGTGGAGAACTAGCCTCCTCAGGCAGTAGCTGTTTGTCGCTAAATGAAGGCCGGCATTCTTTGGTTTCCCAGGGAGCTGGGTGCCTGCCAGTCCCCCGGCCACTGAGTGCCATTTTATTAAGAACAAAATGGAGCCCCTATGAAAGGAGCCCAGCACTGAGCCTGCACAGGTCTCACTGAGCTGAGTCTCGGCATAAACAAACACCACCTTAAAGAGACAGGCTTGCAGAAAATGAGGGACAGCAGGGCCCCTCAAGAGCCCTCTAAGAGATACAAACTACTTTGGGATTGGCTGTGGCCGTTATTGATAAGCAACACTCACCTTCCTGAGGGAAGGTGAAGGGTGAAACGAAGAATGCAATGATAAACAGGCTACTCCCCCCTCAGAAACTAAATCAGTATTTTGTTTCACAACCAGCTGGTGGAAATGGTATTGTGATATGGACATGAGAATGACACAGATGTTACCCTCAATAAAGACAAGTGCCAGTAAATAATAAACATCCACGTTAAACAGGTCAAACCTGACAACGCCAAATCACCTTAGAAAGTGTAATGACTGCACGCCACCTCACAGTGTATGCAGTCTACAATCAACATGTGATTACAGCAAAGAAAGCTGAATTGAGAGACAGTGGAGGGACACACTAAAAACTACTGACGTGCAAGTACATACTTACATATATGCAAACCTAAACAATGATATACACAGACAGACAGAGGTCTTGAGTGAGTTTAAAGCCCAATATTTGGGCAGGTGGTAATATAGAAGCAGAAAGGATGGATAGGGGTTTGATCAATTGGTGGATGAATGGATGGAGGGATGACGAGTTTAAGTGTGAAATACTGACAGAGATACTGTACTGTCCGTTTGTACTAAAGCCTTAAAAAACAAACAAGCTGATCTTTTTATACTATAACTCCATCCCTCCTCCTCCTCCTTCTTCTCCTCATCCTCCAACTATCCTGTCACTTTTCATGATACACACTATATTTCACTGGTAGCGGATTTGGGCTCATCTCATTAGAGGAGATATTTATCAGAGATTAGTATAAATATACATTTCTTGCCCCACATGCCCAATTCAACCAGGAGGGGTCAGTAACACAGAATCTGCTAAGGCTCACTATCAATGTGTGTGTGTGTGTGTGTGTGTGTGTGTGTGTGTGTGTGTGTGTGTGTGTGTGTGTGTGTGTATAAGACAGGGTGACAGTGTGTTTGAGTGAGAGAGAGAGAGAAACAGAGAAAAAGAGAACCTCTGTGGTTTGTGTATACAAGCACATGAGAGACTGTGGTTTTTCTACAGTATGGATATTTGCCTGTGTGTGTGTGTGTGTGTGTGTGTGTGTGTGTGTGTGTGTGTGTGTGTGTGTGTGTGTGTGTGTGTGTGTGTGTGTGTGTGTCCGCGTATGTGTGCATTAGTTCAGTATGTGCGCCTGCATTTCTGAGAATGTGACTGCATACCAACGCGCAATGTGTGTTTCCACAGACATGTGAGAACAGTGTGAGTGTGTGCGGTGGCTATCCCCCTCCATAGTGAAAGCCACAGCCTCAAACCACATCAGAGAGTGTGTGGGAGACAGAATGACAAGGCCAGGAACCAGCCAGCGTCTGCCTGCAGCCACACACAGACACAGACACACGCTCACACGTTGACACACACACATTCATACGTACACATTTATCACATTTACCCATCTAGTTATTCACACACACTGACTCTCTCTCTGTCTCTCTCTCTCTCCCCCTAACACACACACACACACACACACACACACACACATTTAACACCAACCGTCATTACACCACAAGTCCTATCCAGTGGTCACCATTTAGGCCAAGGATGCAGTCTACAGCATAGGGAGATGTTTGTGTTTGCATACTTTCTCACAGAGCAGAGGGCAAAATAAGCTTCCTACGGTGGATTTGTTTTAGCATTTTGAGTGGTGCAACTGTCACTCATTGGTGTTTGGGATAAATGAAAATGAAAATATTTGAATTATTTAATTATGGCCACCAAACAGTGTACAGAAATAAAGGGCATACAAGCAATAACTAGGCTAAGAGAAGCTCCGAAAACAAGATAATTACAGACAAGTACACATGCACATAGCAAGCCCAGATACACATTATCGTACATGCATCTATGCATACATTTAATGTAAATTAATACACAGACAAAATATGCACACATTCATATTAATAAACACACTAACAAACACATATTAGCAGCAGAGTATGAGTATGATGCATGCTTGCCTTCTTACACACAAAAAACACACTGCTACTGCCAACGAAAGACCATTCATGCAATTTCTCACGCTGACACAAGCACGCACACACAGACAAAGACGCAGCGCAAGTGTAGGTCATCCATGGGTGAGTGAAAGCTAGAAGCAGTGTTTTTCCTTGCGGTGGACACACATCAATTTCAAGGAAATTGCTCGCCCCATTATTGGAAAGTGTTACCGGAATGTCAATTAAGGGGGAAGTTTTTAACCTCGCACCACACAAATAAACAGTGCACCCCACTCCCCCTTATTAAAGGCAGTGTCAGCGCAGACAGAGAGTCTGGAGGGGGTAGAGGGGAGTAGAAGGAGGGATGGAGGGAGATAGGGAGGCAGGGATGGAGGAAGGGAGGCCCAGGGAAAGGGAGAAGAGGAGACAGGAGATTTGGTGCTCTCAAAGAAATGCTTTTGGCCCTCCTTTTGTGCCCAAGGGCCCTAGACCCTGAGAACCACTCAAAATCCGGGCTCTGGCCCCGGCTCAGGCCCACTTAAGGTTAACCTCAACAGGCAGGGATCTGTTTGACAGCTGGTTGGATCCTGTAGGTGCAACTGCAGCGGAGCGATTGAGGGCAGGTCAGCAGAGGGGGGCAAGGAGAGAAAGAGGAGTCCACGGAAATAGTTTTTTTTTTTTTAATACACTTAAAGAACATACAAGAGCTCGTAGAGGATACATACATATAATATAATACAATATAAACATTCTCAAAACATGAAGAATGGAAACAAAGATGAAAAAATTAAAGAAAACATGGAGGATTTATATGAAAAAAATATAGAAATATACAAATAAACAATCATTCTCTAATCACTTGGCATAAAAAACACAAAGTGGAGCAAAGGCTTGAAAAATAAGGGGCATATATCAAAACTCAAAGAAAAACCATGGAGATAGAGGTGGGAGACTGGAGAGTGAGAGGGTAGGGAGGATGGAAGGGCGGACTGCAAAGAAAAGGTGAAGGAGTGTAATTTTGCGTCTGAGGAGGTTTGACAGAGGTGAGAGGAAATATGTAGGGCAAGGAAGAACATACATTGTGTGGGAAGGAATATGCAAAGAAATGGGAAATGAAAGAAATGGGCATTATTCTCAGAATGATCCAGAAATATTCAAAGAGTAGCAATAGATCAACGGGCGGGGCGAAGACCAGGCAACTTCAAACAGGTATCTCCTGTTTGCAATGCTTTACTGAACAGAGCCTCCAAAGTTGCGTGGGGTGTGCTCAAATGGCAACTGGGTGGGGGGGCTCATAGGCATGTGAAATGCCCTCACATAGCCAATGTATGAGCCGCTGTTTGGAAAAGGGCTTGCCTAGAGCCCCGTCACTATAACAGAACAACAGCTGCTGAGAGGCTGCGTGTTCCATATAGCTTATAGCTATAGCTAGAGCACACATTGGACACAAACAACGCAACTTCTGCTCTCACTCTGGATGGAAAAGGCAGTGAGGAAAAGGCCTGCGTGTAGCACTACTCTTGTTTTGTTCAAATAAAAAACAACTTGGGTGGAAGTTTGCAAAATCTCTTGAATTATGTTTTACTGTCCAGGAAGCACAGCTACAGACTAATGTTCAGGGTTTTAGAAAATACTTAAATGTCAAGCTGAATTAGGGGGAAATACATATAAAATATTGCACAGTACTAGAACATTTTCATTTGATGTCAAAGTGCAGCAATAAACTCATGGTGTATGATGTCTTGGATTTCAATATTTTACTTAGTAAGCATTCAAGTGTTGGAAGAAACCTATGCAAAGTATTTATAGTATGTGGTGCTATAATATAGCGAGGAAAATGGATTTCCTACATTTTAAGGAAGCTACTGGGAATTTTAAGGAGGAATCCTCCTTTGTAGTTTAAAACAGAAGAGGAACTTTGCCTCTCCTGGGAAGCTCCCCATGGTGCTCAAAAAAGTGGTGAGGTAAGGTGTGAGAGTACGTCAGTCCCTGCATCCAGGTCATCACGACCTGACTACAACTGGAGAGTCAGCTGGGGTTACTCAGCGATGACGGTAAAGCCTGAGGCGTGGAGATCCACATCATCGAGTTCATCATCTGACGTCTAGGTCACACAGCTTCAAGTATAGTCACGGCACTGCTGCTGTAATACTGCGGCAAATGCCCTGCAGTCACGGAAATTGGCTTGCTATTGGAAGATGAGGATCAGGCAAAAACTAGGCAAATCCTGGATGGCCAAGTCGGTACATGTAAGTTTCAGTGTGCTTTTCCGCAGAAGAAAGTGGTCAAGCTTGTACAGCCTGTAAGAAGGCAAAGCCAGGGTAAATAGAGCGAGGTAATTCAAAGCTAGTAAGTACAGCATGTAATTCCACTGCCCCAAATATGTCCTGTGGTTGAGAAGTCTGATTTCTTATTCGAAACAGTCAACGTGGAGAGTAGAAGTGGGCAGATGCGAGAAAGACAAATAGCAAAAGGAAGAGAAAGAAAAGACAGGAGATTATTATACATCATCATTAGTAAACTACTGACTCCGCAGTAATCCTCTGCAAGAGCTCCCGTGTCAGTAAAAACCAAACCCTAGCCCCGACTGCAGGGAGAAAAGACGCGCAGAGTGGAGAAAGAGAGGGAAAGGGAGGGGTAAGAGAGTGGGTGATGGAGAGCTGGAAAGAGAGACAGATCAGGAGAGGAGCAGTTCTGAATCTACATAGTAAATGAAGACCATTTCACTGGTTACCCTCGGCAACCAAAGTGGCTGCAGAAAACATTCCCATGCCATTCTTGGTCTGTTTTGGGTGAGCGTGTGTGCGTGCACGTGTGTCAAAGAGAGGTCTAACTGAACAAGCGCATTTAAATGAGTGGTATTTTTCTCCCTATTTCTATGTAAAATAACCAGAGTGTGGTTCTCCTCTTTGACCAAACTCACATCCATTAAACCAGAGCTTCAGTCTCTCAGAAAACACAAGGAGAGAGGAACAGGGATAGAGGGATAGATGGAAAGAGAGGGAGAGGATGGTTGAAAATGGTGATGAATTATGTGTGATGATGTGAGTTGTGTGTATGGGTATTCGAGTAAGTGCGTATGAGTGTGTAAAAAAAAAAAAAAAAAAAGCCAGCTGTAACCAACCTAACCATCAATGCGCTTTCCAAGCCAGACCATTAGAGTGGTGCACTTTTCTGAACCTAACTTTGAATGTGAACTACAACTAACTTTCACCACTGCCTTTGGTGTCCTAAATTCACTTTAGCCACCGATGCAGTAATGAAAAATGATGTGCTGAGATCACTTTAGTGGTTGTCTTTGTTTGGTTATTAACACTAATCATTTTTACAGCAGTACTCATCTACCTTACATCTGTTGTACAACAGAGAGCGACAGAAAAGAGGGAGCGTGAGAGAGGCGGCCATGCACAAAAGCTTATGAACCAGACTCAAAGCTGTGATTTCAGTACTTTATGAGTCTTAGCCTGCTGAGCCACCAGTTCACAGCCTTGATTGTCAAACCGGTGTTCAGCATAGGAATGCTGAGCAAACAAAAACACCACTGTTTTATTTTCACAAAGCAGCCAAGGGTCTGGCTTCTCTCTCCTGTTTTTTGCCTGCTGCTGTGCATTCCAATAAAAGTCTCCACAGATAATGAATATTAGTAGGCCATCCACAGCCAAACCTTGGCTCCGATGGCAGTTATGACTGTCCACTGTGGTGTCTGTGTGTTAGTCATCTCAGGATGAGTGAGTCACCATAGAGAAACCTCAAGCACCACCCAGGTAACAGCTCAGCCACACACACACACACACACACACACACACACACACACACACACACACACACACACACACACACACACACACACACACACACACACACACACACAGAAGGAAGCACTGCCATGAGCAAAGGGAGGGATAGCAGGGCAGGAGTTCTATTGTGTGGCATTATGCTGCCACCATGTGGTCAGTATGAGAATGGGCAAAGCTGGTAGCGATAGGCAGCTGCAAAGTATAAAGCATACAGCAGAGACTATTATCTAGTTTTGTATTAAAGGACAGAAATTAAATGAGTGGCAGTACTAAAAGGAGATAAATAAAGTAAATAAAGTAACTGAGTTTTCCGTTTGGCTCTTACTTTTTCACCAGGCACTTTGGTGTCAATACTGATTGAGCACATTGTTTTCAGTCCTCCTTGCAGTCCTTACAGCTGGTTGAGTTTTCATATTCGTAATTTGGGATTTAAGTTAAACTTATTTGTGTGTTGAATAACTTCTTAGATTCAGTTGAGAAGAGTAAGGAAAATGCAAATGAGCATTTTCACAGTTAAGCTGAGTTCATCTCTTGAACTTAGGTAGCTGAGTTTAGATTTGTGAACTAAATCAGCCTTCCACAATGCTAGAAAAAAAGGATATAGGGACTGGTAAATATTAGCAAAATGCCTGTTTTACAAGGAAACACATGAAACTAATTTGGTTACACTGTAGAACCTCAGTCAGTGTTGGTTGTATCTACCATTATTACAATTTAAATCTTTTCAAAGAGGAAATATCCATCTAAGTGAGATCTGTTGCTGCTGCTATTGGTGAGCAAATCACCAATGTGGCAAATCAGCAGGGATATAGACATACCTAGTCCACTGAAACTTTTCTGAGGTACCTTGGCACATGTACTATGGAATCTAATGAGGTAATCAAACAAATTGGGAGTGATTAGCCAAGTGACCACAGGGCAATTGACTGCATAAACAGTCGTTGTTCCAATTCCCATTATGGAGGATGAGAAAGTTGCTGTAATGACAGAGAAACAGTTAAAAAGGGGGGAAGACATAAATAAAGACAGTAAGGATGATATCACGGGAAGAAAAAAACAGTTTGGAGGAGTTCCCATCACCATGCCTTCCCCTGACTCTATGTGGGCCACATCATCAGGCTAATTACCCCAGTAATTACTATGCTAATGCTGCCAAGGCCTTGAGGCTGCACTTCTGTATCCTGTTTCAATTGAGGCCACTGGAAGTTAGGCAGCTAGAGGGAATAGTGGAGCTCTCAAACTGCTGCTGCGCCGTTCACTATCAGTCATCCCTGGCCTTTCAGTAGATGTGTTCAAGTGTGTATTTTGTTGGGTGTCTGAGGAAGCCTGGTTCTTAATCTTACACAGCAACTTGACTTCTCTCTCCCATAGTTTTGTGCTTTCTCATCTCTCATCTGCCTCCTCTCTCCTCCTGTCGCTTTCTGCAGGTATTTCTGTCCCTTGTGTTGCAGAGCCTGGATCTGTGACTGCAAACCACCTACTCCCCATGATCCTGCTCAACACCCACTGCTTCAATTATTATGATTATCGATATTATTATTATATTTAGTTTTATTAGTATTATTATTCAACCCTATTATTATTATTTAGTTTTATTATTAGTTATACATCCTTACGTTGTACCTGTACTGTTCTATGTTCTCTTTCCTCCCTCCTGCCCCCCCTCCTCTTTCTCTCTCAACCCAGCCAATCAAGGCAGACGGCCGCCCACCATGAGCCGGGTTCTGTTCAAGGTTTCTACCTGTTAAAAGGGAGTTTTTCCTTGCCGCTGTCGCCAAGTGCTTGCTCATGGGGGAATGTTGGGTCTCTGTAAATACAACTATAAAGAGTATGGTTTTGATCTGCTCTATATGAAAAGTGCCCTGAGATAACCTCTGCTATGATTTGGCGCTAAATAAATAAAACTGAATTGAATTGAATTGAATTGAATTGAGTATGATGTAGAAAAACAATGATATTTTCATGATAGTACAGAGCAGGACACCCCCACCCCGGACCCTTAGCGGGTATTATACTGTCATGTTCCTACCAACAGCCACTTCACCTTTTTATGACAATAATCAGAGAATTAAGTGGCTGCACACATTGAGGCCCGCCACTGCACTTCCCTGCTGTTATCCAACAGCATCACAGCACCAGCACAAGTACACACTACTCTCTATAAGAATATTTAACAGAGCTGAATATCCATGATATGATTGCAGTTTTTAAGTAAATGCCATATACAGTACTTTGGTACACTGACAGCTGCATTATCAATTGAAGACATAAAAAAGACTTCAGCACCTAAAGGGTGGAATATATTTATGCTTATCTAATTTCAGCTACATTCTCATTTCAGAATGGGCTCTTCACCTTTTGTTAAAGCACAAGCAGACCTGTTGTTAAGGCGCAGTCATGTAATTGTTTTCATATTAATATTGAATCGATATTAATATCAATTACTTCTTGTAATCTGAAATGGTTGCGAGTACAGCCAGTCCAAAAGAGAATAAACGCCCCAGTCTGCAAGGTTGTCCAGCTCTAAGCCACTTTTAACTCAAGGCACTGGCCAGTATGGTCCTGGACTAAGTCATACTACCAGATAAAACTCTATCTTCACACTATCAGCCCAGAAACCTAATAGAGGAAAACCAACATAAATGGGAGGCTGTTATAGAGAGGAGAATATCTGGCAGTTGACAGAGAACCAATTTTGCAGGTGGTTGGTGGACCAAAGCAGATCTAAAACAAAGTAAATATTGGGCTTAAATTCTGTGGACAGTGGGAAAATGGATGCCAATGAGATATCCATTTTTGTTTAGTTTCTGGTTCTGTTCTGTGTGAGTGCAGACTCTGTAAGGATTGTTGCAATTAGTTTAGGCTTCTGTTTTATTTTTTGTTTTAATCTGCTTTCTGCCCATTATGTAACAAAAATCGCATCATGCAGGTGTATCTTTCTCTAAATTGTACATAATTGACTTTATTTTCAAAACTCATATGCCTTTCATCAGCTTGAGGTTAGCTACCTAACTTCAGTTTTGCAATAATTAATGCTTCACACAACTATTTTGTCTGAGTCTGTCTTTTTAGGTATTGTCAGTGCCTTTAAGGATAAGAAAATCATCCAATGTGACCCTTTTTTCTATCCATGAGGTTTCCATGCCATCTAAGGACGTATCAGATGGTGAGTTACCCAATGAAAACAAATGGAAAGCCCCATGATTCATTGTGAAAACAACACATTGCAGCCAAAAAGAGCTCAAGTCTATAGCACAAAACTGGTGCAAACAGATAGGAAATAAACAACTTAGCTGTCAAGCACAGAGCCCATTTCAAACTCTAAAGATGTTTCTCTTTTGCTCTCTAATTCCCAAGACAACCCCAGGATTTTTTCTTCACAAGGACACAATAGATTCTGTATTTTTGGACTTAAGAATCATTGAAGGTGCAAATGCTTTGTAGAAGCCTTAGTGCTCTTGATGGAAATCTTTGAATAGGTCCCCATAGTCCCCAACTCAGGTGAATGCTTTGTGTTGGAAAGGCAAATTTACAAACAGATCAGGTGGTAAGATCAGAACGGACAGTGCTGTTTCACTTCTAAGGTCACTATGAAAACCTCGCCAATGCCATTTCACTATCAAATATCTGTATTATGCACGTAAGATGTTCTCTAGCTATCGTTCATGCGTGTTTATGAATGATTATGTGTGAGAACACACTGTGCTTGTTTCCTGACAGCATTAATGACTCCAAACAGAGACAGAGCTTAACCACAGGGAGCAGTGACATATCTCTTAAACCAATCCAGACAACCCTGAGCCTTTTGACCAATGCAACAAGTTGAATATCATTCGCCTCATCGGACGACCGGGTACCACTGAGTTTCATGCCGGTATTGTATCAAGAGGCCTGCCTGTGTGTCAGTATGTGTCTATGTGCATGATCTGTTAGAAATTTGTCTTGTGGTGTATCCTGCGGGTTTCCGATGAAACAAGAAATTGTGACAAATAGTTATTTGCATTTCCTGGTGTATGAATAATTTGAAGGAATACTGACTCCCCTTATTTCATTTAATAGCGAAATTTGTGAGTCATCTTGCAAGCAGAGGGTGTCAGACTGAAGTGCTGCAAATAAGCACGAACAAAGCATTATGTAGTTACAGCCACTCAATCAACAGAAATGATACGGTCTGTACTTTGATTATGTGGTTACTCAGCCCCTTAGCTTGCTGCTGTTACGAACACTCAGACACACACATACATAAATAAAACACACACACAGATACATATTTACAGAGGTTTTCACTTAGTTACTCACACTTGCAAGCACATATAAAATAAATCCAATGCGATTAAACTGCATTATATCAACAGATTAAATTATGCGTGATGAAAACAATAAATTTAGCAGTATAATTTATTATCATTCAAGTTATTAATTCTCTTGTTTCCAGCTAGATACAGCAGTGGCATTAACTAGAGCTGCTATTAATGCTGTATAGCAAGATTATTTGTTTATCTTTGGTCTGCATATTTGAAAATTCAAGTATGAACAGATGAAGTGAGAACTGCTGTTTATGTGCCACTGAGCAAGACACCTAAGCCCACATTGCTTCTTGCCAAGCACTGACAAGTTGAAAATGTAAGTATACAGTCTCAATCAGCTGGGCAAAGATTTAAGAAAGGATAATAAAGCACTTGCAAAGTCACAAGCTCTCTTGTGAGAAGTACACAGGGAATTGATGGCTGTTTTAACCTAAGATGTAAAAGTAAAACATCTTTATTGTTGTGTACTGCTGAAATAGAGAGGTATGACCTTGAACACACGAGATATGCAGCACTCTGAGTCTGATAGGTAAGAGGGAAAGTTGCTGGAGATAATTAACTTTCACCATAATGCACAGTTTGGCAGCCTTACAAACATGGGGTTATACTTTTTCTCCCCCTCCTCTCACCCCCACCATATGCCTTTCTCCTTTTACTTACTACACATAAAAGCAACTACACACTTTATCTCTCTGTTTGCCCTTTCTTTACCAAGATTATAGTCTCTCACTCATATGTAAATTCATACAGGTCTACGCACAATCCGGAGCATTGTATAATTAACTGACAATTCCACCTCCATTTGTGTCTTTGTGAGATATAGTATAATTCTTCTGTGTAACTCGGTATGTGTTGCTGCATCATTGTCCCGATACTGAGGCATTGTTGCTCTGCTGTGTCACAAACACTGTGATGCCCTAACATTGCAGCACAGCTGCTGTCTGTTTGAGCCAACGGGCTAAGCTGCAGTTGTTTCTGTCACTGTAATTTTCATGAAGCAAGTGCTGCTCCAAAGAGTGTGTAAGGGATGGGCAACAATGTATGCTCCTTGCAACCATAACCAGCATCCCAACACTGCTGCCTGGCCTTTTGTACAGACAAAAGAAAAGGGGAATAGACATATTGAGACAGAGAGACAGAGAGAAGACAGGTGCATAAATTATCTTGAAAACATAAAAAATTACACCCCTACTGGGAAAAAGAAAACATTCTTTCACTTTCTCCCAAGTTTAGAAAATGATACTAATCTTTTGCAGGTGGCTATAAAGTAAAAGAAATAGATGTGGGGTGGTGTTAAGGGGAGAAAAAGAGTTCAAACTTAACACCACTGCCTTATATAACCAGTCTCTCACATAGTCTGTTAATATGTTTTCATTTCTGTCTGTTTTCCATTTGGCTGGCAGAATTGCACACCCTGTGGCGCTGCACAGAAAGGCTGAAAAAAAAGCATCCACCAATGCATTATATTGCATAAGAATGTAAACCTTCAGATGTGATGCTAAATTTTGACATCACAGCACAGGAATAATGATTTGATAAGGCATTTCTAATACTGCCTCTAATGCTGTGTGCTATTGCCAGATAAGATTGCATGAGATCTCACCCCAAAACACACACGGCAGGTCATCAGATCCAGTGCTGTTCCCATTTCAAGTCAAGATGCTGAAACTTTGTGATAAAAGTTTGTAAAATTAACTCCTTTCCTTTTTCTTTTCAGTTCAGTGATGGTTCTGCAGGTCTGACTTTGTTCTCTGATCGTATCCACAAAGTGCTCCAACTCCGACTAGCGATGTCTGGTTCATGGGCCCACAAGATTTGTCAAGGACAACATGAGGATTAATAAAAAGTCCTTAATTCCTTGTTTGAAGTCTGGAAAGTTTTCATAAACTACTTCTGCTTGAAGATTAGATCTCAAAAATTATCTAAGAAATTGTCAGTCTTTCACTTTGCTTAGCAGTCGGCAAAGTCATCACTGTAATATCGGTTTTCTGGACACATTTTAGACAGCATCCATCTACATCCAGCAATATAGGATAGAAAAAAACCTTAACATCCACCTTAAGTTTTCCCACCAGACTGTCCCCTCCTACAGTATGATGGTGTCCTGTTGCACCTGTGACACTGGAGAACCAATTACAAAGCTCAGGCTGGTAATGAGGTCTCAAGTTACCTGATCCAGTGACCAAGTGACAATACAGAGGTCTTCAATCTTTAATGTGTATTCATCAGGCCTGCTGCCCATGTCCGGCATCACTGCACCCAAAATATCCAATGAAACCCACACTGAGCCTATTGAAATTCTAACAAAATATCCAAACTAATTCAAATGAAAAGATAGATTTCAATATAAATTAACAGTCACAAATAAGAAATGGAGAAAAAGGTCAAAGCCCAGCAGTTTTAGAAGACAGAAACTATCCATCAGCTAGAGTTGACAGCTCGATTGGTGGAATTTTAATTATTGAAACTTTATAACTGGAGTGATAGTAGTCCTTTGTAATTAAGTCCTTTGTTTCAGTGATATTAATAATATTTATTTAATGTACATTAGGACAAATCTCTTTCTAGTACTTTCTCTACCTCCCACTATCTATTGTTCTCTCTCAAACACACACACAGACACAAACACATGTAGCCTCTACTTAAAATTGATTTTTACAACTGGCTCAGCTTCACTAATGGGGTCAAATAAACTCAAAATGGAAAAATAAATTCAGACTGTAACTGGACCACCATTAACACACAAAATTTAGATGCAGTTGCAAGCCAATGTACTACACACAGTATATGCAGTAAATTACAGTAAAATAGGCAGAATGAAGATTTTGATAATTTGATTTGCTGTATTCATATTCCAAAGTGTAATTTCCATTTTGTAAATGCTGCAGCACCCCCCCCCCCCCCCCTAAGCCTCATATTTTTATCTGTGCCTTTCCCCTTTATCAACCACGCTTTGCTTCCCACTGTCCTTTGTCTTATTTCAACATTTTCCATGTATCATGGATAGCCTCAGTTCTTAAGAGGTGTGAGAGAAAAATCAAACTTTGCTAATACACTAAAAGATATTGTATTCTGTAACTTTGTAACCTTTCTTGTCAGCTGCATTGTGGTAAAAATGTTTGCTGCTCTTAATTTTTGTCTGACAAGCTATCAAAACAAAATCTGAAATATACCTTTAAGGATTTAGGGGGATCCATTGGTAGAAATGGAATATAATATAATATAATATAATTCATAATTATCGTTTCACTAATGTATAATCACCTGAATTGTGTTTTCGTTAGCTTAGAATGAGCCCTTCATATCTACATAGGGAGCAGGTCAATGGACCCAGCCATGTTGCATCGCCATGTTTCTACAGTAGATCAGAGCGGACAAACCAATCACTGGCTCTAGAGAGGGCCTTTTGCATTTTTACGTCACCTGAAGGCCACTGTAGGTTGGCCTGCACGCTTGGAAAGGGAAGGGTGAGGGGAGGGGTATTCAGTTGGCTGTAATCTGCAGCCTAATCGCTTGATGCCACTAAATCCTACACACTGGTCCTTTAAAGATAAAGGGAGGTATGAGAGATTGCGAGAGACAGAGTGACAGACATATGAAAGTTTTGCTGTCTTGATTTGAGAACCGCTGTTCTGTTCTGTTTGATGGCACGTTCTCACAGTGAGTAAGAAAACTTGAGCCAAATGGCCATATGTACTTTATCAAACTCTAAGGTATCAGCTTCATTCCACCCAACACCCATGTCTAAGCCACAGCCAAGAGTGAAATTGTGCAATTGTGTGGTAATGTGTGTCTATGCACATCCAAGGATTACTAATTTCCTTTTAGACAAACTCATACTTCATCAAAAACCAGGAAATGTGGGCTGCAACTTACAAATTTTCTCTTCAGCTTGCCCTTACTGCCACATGTCTGTTTGCCCTCGACCGCAGTCCCCGAGCCAAAGTCCAAGCCCATGTCCAGGTGGTCATCTGCTGAGACACTCTTGCGGAGATAGGCAGCTCGCGCCCGGAAGTGGGAAAAGGGCGAATGGGAGCGAGGGCGGACCTCGGTGCACCCACCATGCTCAGGCTCATCTTCACCCTCCATGTCATCCTCCAAACGCCACAGTTCCCCTTGAAGATTAGAGGAACAAAAAGAACAAATGACTGGATAGGGTGCAGTCAAGAAAAAAGAAAAGACAAAAAAAAGGAAAGATAAGAGTTGGAGACAGGAGACATATGAGAGCAAGACAGACTGGACAGATGATGAATATTTGTTTCTACAACGCAGTTATTGCCAAGTCACTCCACAAGTTCTGGACTGTCATCCACTGATTGCTTCCATAAAATATTTCCTGGATGTAATTAAATTTCTGTTTAAGGTGAAATATTTTACACCCAAACATTATTCTCAGCCTGCCTCTTTAACAACTGGATTATGATTCCATACGCTGGATAGAAAATAATGGGCCTCGTAAAATGAAGAGGAAGGAACAAAGGTGACATTTTTCTTCAGCTCTGACACGATGGCTGAGCTTTCACAGTCACACAAGAGAGATGGATGTGGGCTGTGAGAAAGTATCTCCGCTGGACTAATCACAGCCAATTTTGCTCTGCATTTGATGTTTGTCAGACGTCTTGTCAGCGTCCGACGCCTTACTAACAGCACCCATAAAAAAAAAAAATCAATCGTCTTTCAGTTACTTACAGAATCTGATGCATGTTGGGTAAGCTACAGCAACTCTGTCGATGACGGCAAGTGAAATTTGTCAAGTCAGTCACAGTAAAAGAGGCCAGATTAAAGGCTCAATCAGTGCCTTTTTTAGACCATAAAATTTTGAAGTATGCTCATATAGGATTCAAATACATACAATCATATATACACAAACACAAACACAAACACAAACACAAACAAACACACACACACACACGGCGTGAATTTAGAGCGTCAAATACAAAAGGATGTTGTCGTTTTAGTTTCAAACAAGGTCTAAAGCCAGCAAAAGATTTTGGAGCCTTACCCACCAAGTCCACTAAGTTTCTTACTAAGTTTATATTAAGCCTAAATAGTGGCCTCCCTTGTTAAAAGATTTTGACAGCAGGTCTTTCGGCAGTAACTGCTTTTGTGTGAGCTTATAAATGACCTTCAGAGTGTGAAATATTACAGTATCAGTTCCACTGCCTGAGCAGCAGCCAAAACACATCTGGCTTCAAAAGCTGAGCCAAATGACACTGCAACATAGTGATTGGGGAACAACTCTCAGTGCGAGCACTGGAGTATGCTAATATGGGACATAGCTTAAATCTGGGAAGGAAGTGTAGCAAATAACTCAAATAACTTGAATTAAAAAAAAAAAAAAAAAAGTTGTCTCAGCACTACTGGAGAGATAAAGATGGAGAGAGACACAGAGAGCCAGCATCATGGACGATGACAGTGGTTGCTAAGCAACAAGGGGCCACATGACTGAAGACTCTCCCAATTTGATATTTGCAACAGAGCAGCAGTAGGGCAACGGAAAACAGGCAGAGACAGACACAGAGACAGAGAATCGGAAACAGATAGGTTAAGTCCGGACATAAAATGGAAGCACTTGGGCAAAATAAACCAATCAAAGACAACTCTCTTAAGTCTGGGATCATTAGACGTAACAGTAAAGACTGACTGAAATAGAGCAGTGAGTGCTCTTGCACAGAGTGGTCTAATTCTTCTTTCTTGTTTCCTTTTTTCACCTTTATTCGCCGTAAGCTGCTGTGATGATGAGTGTTAATCAAGGAAGGGAGCCTACTAGGTGCTTGATATTAACTGAATTTAAACAAAAGGTTCAGTTGCCCTTGTAGTTTTGGCACTCAGCATTTAGGGGAATAAGAAATGTCAAAAACTGTTTGCAAACACAACCCAACAAACCCAAATATCAGTGTTTTAATGCGGAGTTTGACTGTATTGTTTAATTATATTGTGAACATTTTGTGCTTGTTGGAGTTGATATCGAAGTTGCTACCTCCTGTGCTGCTGCTATCTCTCTTTGAATCCAGTGAGACTTTGGTTTAGTTTAAGAGTAAGACTCTGCCTTATTTTAATAAGTTGCTTTTCTCTGATGTTTTCCGTTTCTTTTTCTCCATTTTTAGAGTTACACCTTCTTTTTTCTCACAGAAGCTACACAGAATGCGGAAGACGGAGGGTGTGTATGCCTGCTATGAAAGCTTCTCTTGTATTGAACATTGTGAATAAAGATGTAACAAAGCATTTCCCCTCAATCAAACACTTGAAATGTGCCAGTTCTCATCTACCCGGTGGTGGTGAGGAAGCTTTGTTCAAGTTGACTTGAACGACATCGATCAGGAGTGACACACAACTGTTGACAGTGTGTGTGTCTGTCAGTGCATGTGAATGAGGAGATGGGCGAAAGGGTGTCTAACCTGAGGCACATCCTGCTCTGACTCTACAGCTGCAAGCTCTGATGTGATGGCTGCTGGCTTGCTGACAGCTGTGGAGTCTCAGGCAGAGGTTTCATATACTTAAAAAATATTTTGATATATCTGACAAATTATTGGTCCAATTTTTTTTGTTTTTATTGGTAATTTAATTTGTTTGTTTATTAATTCAATGGAATTTTATTTATTAAGTGATTTCTCTGTCTTAATGCCTTATGTTTTGGACATCTGGGAACCCAGAGTTTTTAATAGAAAAGCTCCTTTGGTTCTGTATAAATCAAAGTGTTACACTAAGGCCTACTGTAGAGTTTCCTTTCACATAAAATCAACACAACCCATAAATGTTTTCATCCTTAAATAACACTGCATCCGTTGGTTAAGATGAAAGTTGTCTCTGTCAGCAGGTTACAGCTTCAGGATTCTCCATGACAGTTTTCCCTCTCAGGTGAGGGAATGGTTGATTTATATGCAAAGGGGGGAGGAGAAAAGAGAGAGAGAGAGGATATACTGTAACTTTCTTGCACACGCTCCTGCTGAGACAGCTAGCTGCCACGTGCTCTCAATCAAGAAGGAGAAATATCAAGAAGCAAAAATTTTGTGGAAGTTTGTAAGGAAAAGGAAATGTGACATGTTTGACATATCTCCGAAGACTTTAGTTTACGCTCTAGTGGCCTTTACTCTCTTTTATCACCAGGAAAGGGCACCTCCCTGACAGCCGCCCATTTGGCTCAATAATAGTGAGATCAAGAGGCACACACATTATGGGCTTAACAGTCTGAGAAAACATCAGATTGTCTCCAAGAAGCCAAGTAAGTCCAACAGCGCTGGTAAGAGCAAGACATATATTTTGTCTGGCTACAGGAATACTACAAGTGATTGTACAAAAGTGATTGTTGGTAAATGATTGAGAATCTGCTGCTAAAGCTGAATCAGCCAGACAGAAACAGCCATTTCAGGAGTAAGAGGAATGTTTTGAGGGGCAACACCATAATTGTGTATTGGGGTGCATTTGGGAGATTTTGGGAGAATTTATTCAGATATGTCATTTGTTAGAGATTACATTTGAACAAATTAAAAAATTAACAAACAAATGAGATCAAAGAATCACACAGATGCAGTCGATTCTACAAAGTCGCCCAGTGCTTTTTTTTGGTAAAAACCCATTCCCCAAGCACTGACAACTGAAAAATACTGTGGCTGTTTTGTTGTCAGCTTTACCTGCAGGTGGCAGAGTGCAGGCCTTCGGGTGGCTGGTCGCAGTGGGCGGGTTCTTCCTGCAAGGAGGACTCCCACCAATGAGATCAGAGTGGTGGACCCTGGAGACCGTTGGTGACTGGGGGATGCTGGGGAGGGTGCGGGATTTAGCCAGTAGGGGTCTCTGCAGCTTCCTTTCCAGTGACCTGGTTGAACGGCATTAATAGTCAATTACATGGAGAATTTTGTTTCCAGTGATTATTATAGTGATTATATTATTATTATAGTTTGTATAATGGCCAATGTTGGATACAATATTTTTGGAGCTTGACTTATACAACAAGATATCTCTCATTTTCTCATTTTTATTTAATCTGTCTCTTGTGAGTCCCCAAACTGGAAAGAAGTGTAATACTAAATAGTTGGAAGGCCCCTTTAAACAGAAATGCTACCTGCACATTTACATTTTTCACATGTCAGGAGCCTTTTTATTTGTAATTGAGGTGAATTTAAACAGAGCACCTTAGCTTATCGCTTTATTTAAAACCCCTATGAAAATATCAACTGGATTAAGTTGGATTTTGAAATTGAACCCAGTGTTTATGCCAGTAGTGACTGATTATCTTCAAGATAAAACAATACCTGTTATGTTAAGCTATCACTGTGCAATACAATACCAGCACATGCACAAACACCAACCCATACACACACACACTTGGACAAACTGTGGTGCACACAAAACCTACTGTTAATGAGCAACAAGAGAGCAGCTGTATCGATCAATAGTGAAATTACTTCCACCTCAGCATAATAAAGCTAAAGACCATTTGGAACACAACCCAGAATAAATTGCTTTCTTTTATGGCAGTTGATGCCACACACTCTTCAATAGGAGACCAATCAATGAGCACAATCACAAGATCGGCTTAATAGCATATTGGTGAACCCACACAGTCAAATAATCTTCAAATATTTATGATGGGACGTGATGCACATGTTAAATAGCTATCTTATTTTACTTATACTTTTTTGTCTGTTTTGTGGTGGCTTTGGCATGTCAGTGTATTTTCAAATACGCAGATGGACTTTTTCATCATTTTTTCACCATTTTCACCATACCACACTGCAGTACCCTTCACAGCCCCAGTTTTTAGGCAAGTAGCTGACACAAAATACTGTTAAATTCCTATACTACAAATATTACATAACATTACATAAGAGATGTGATTAATAATACATAAAATCATCCCTAAATTCTTTTATGTGTCATGTATAATGGAACCGAGATAAGAACTGGAAAAAAAAAAAAAAAACAACAACACTGAGTCACTGCAACAAAATGTGATCAAATTCAATGAAACGTGGCCAGCATTTCAGACATCAGTCAGCCGGGCAGAAGTGTAAGACACCTGACCTCCAGACTCTTGCGGGACAAGTTTGGGTGCAGAACACATGATCCCCAGCTGGAAATCAGTTGAGGACATGTAAGCTGAGTTCCCCCCAATTTCATATAGTGAAAGGAGGGTGTCATTATACGAGCATACATCAACCCAATTCGCATCTTGATTTTCCAAAACCATAGATGTTTTGCTTCAATTTTAAAGAAGTAGTTTGACTTTTTTTGGAAAATACACTTATTAGCTTTTTTTTTTTTGCAGAGAATTAGCTGAGGAGATCAATATCACACTCATATCTGTTCACTGAATAGGAAGCTGGAGTCAGGAGACAGTTATCTTACCATAAAGACTGGAAATGGGGAAACAGCTAGTGTGGCTCAGTCCAAAGGTAACAAAATGCCTACCAGCACATCTGAAGCTCACTAATTCCCACCTTATGGCTTGTGCGTTTAACCCATACAAAAACAGAAATGTAAAAGCAACAACGAGTTGTTTTACGGGGAGTTATATGCTGGATTATTTCTTAACTGGGAGCGGTGACTTCCAGGTGTCTTCTCCTCTTGTTGCCTGGCAACCTCACGGTGACGACAAGACTCTAGTTTTCCCCTGTTTCCAGTCTTTAAGATAAGCTAAGCTTAATATCTCCTGGTTGTAACTTCATATTTAACAGACAGATATGAGAATGGCAGCAGTCTTCCCATCAAACTCAACAACAAAAGTGAAGCATATTCCATTAAAGTTGACTTTTAGAGACATTACATCTAATTTTTGCTGAAATGCAAACCAAAACCAGGATTGCACAGAAATTTTTCATATGTGGCCAAAGTTGCCATAACACTGGCAACTGTAGGAATACAACTTCATGTATCACCCAATGAGCATATTTCATCAAATATATAAGCCAGCCAATTATACAGCCCTCAATCTAAGTATGGGATCATATCTAATCAATTAAATCCATTAAATCCTTTTCAATGGTAGATTATTAATCATTGATTAATTAATGAAAGAATCAGTTACTGCAGCATCATTCACTTGTATATTCATTACATAGAGAATAGATGCCTTCGAGTAGCTTATGCCAGTTTTTGCAAGTGCTCTTGAGTAGAACCTTAAATGTGCCTGTGCTTAAGTGAAATACTCCAGGTCTCCGCTATCTCCCCGGAACGCCCGGATCAGGATGTCTCTGCAGGCTTGGGGCTATTTATCACTGGGAGCTATAAGGTAAACTGACAGCAGGTTCCAAGTCAGCACATCCGCAAGCTCGAGAAGTAAAGTACTGACATCTGCCCGCTGTCAGATAGTAAACTACTCCCCTGATAGAGGAGGTCGGTGTTGGAGTTGTGAATATCTGACCCGGGATCAGAGAATCCCTGCATGTGATTCAAACAAGAGACATGGAGGAACAGGCATGGTTGATGATAAATAATGCTTTTTGTGTTAGTGACTATATACAGTATATGCAGACATGGCACATACACACACACATACACACTTTGATGGTAACTGAAACAGGCAGGTCTCTCATTCCTCTCCAATCCACACCGACTTGCATGAAAAAGCATTTGCCTGAAGCACACACACATGCATACACACACTCCTTACAGTTGGCATTAGATGAAATAACTCAGGGACCTATAGTAAACACAAGTGCATACATACAACCTCACACAGACACATGTGCACAAACACAATGGTTTGGCTGAACAGCCGGCCCAGGCCACTCTTACAATTTGGGCCTCACTCATCCTACAAACCTGTTGCTAAGCGACTCTGTCTACAAAAACAGGAGGAGAGGAAAGGAGAGGAGAGGAGAGGAAAGGAAAGGAGAGGAGAGGAGAGGAGAGGAGAGGAAAGGAGAGGAGAAGAGAGCAGAGGAGATGCTTTTTTTGCTCCTAACTTGTAAGCATCAAGTGTACAACATGTTTCCTGTTGCCAAATGTATTATCTCTGGCGCTGCAGTCAAGGGAAACATTTCCCTATCTTTGTTAGAGTATGTGTCTGCCACAGTGTTATGTGTGAGAAAATAAAATATGACACTAAATTAATACGCTTTTTTTTTTTAAATAAGAATGACAGACAATGGGGTATTAAGAGTAGGGAAAGGAGAGATAGCAAAGAATTGTAGGATGATGGTGGGATGTTAATGTTGTGGGAAACTGTGTGTGAAAATACACGCCACAACAGAATAGAGTTGTATTTGAGATAGCCCGCATGCCAATGAACCATAAACATGTTCTACACATGCTATTGAGCAGTCATCCTCTGGTGTTGTGATTTCTTCCCCCAATTTATTTCTGTGCTGGATCGACAATGAAGGGGGCTCAGAAGACTTTCCAACAGCTTCTGTTCCCCCTTGCTGCAGGCTAAAACACGCTTTTCTTCCACTTCCTCAAGAACAGATTTTAGCGAAACAGATGTACAGCATTTTTGTATTAGTGGCCTATTTTAATGCTAAAAGTAGCACATGCAACCCCCTGACACTTCTCAGCTATGCAGTGTGAAACTGCGACTGCTGAAGTATTTTCCCAACCCTGACACTAAAATCTCTTTCAGAGCAGTTGAGTAGAGTCATGAATGGTGAGTTTTTACCATCAACTTTCACCATCTTCATCATCCTTTTTTGAGAGAATCACTGAGGGAGACCCTCGTCTACAATGATTACAAATTACATGAAAAAAAAATGAAAAAAAACAATGAGGAGATGAACTAACAGTTCATCTCAAGCTCATCTGAATTGACTCAAGCTGTTGTATAAGTTGTCACATCAACATTAAGGCCTGACTAAATGGGAGTCTGTTTCCAGTAGTTGATAAAAGCTGGATGATGATGAACGGCACTGTTGGTGTATGCAGCTAGTGCAGTGAGAACTATCCATGGTGCTGAATCGAATTCTGACACACACACACACACACACACACACACACTCACACACATACACACATAGACACACACACAAAGAATAGCTCATGCACATCCTCATATTCCTTTTCAAGCACATACCCGAGGAGTTTTAATGAAACTACCACTGGTACAAGAGCCCGAAGATTTCAGTTCAATGATAAAACTTTTTTAAGATTTAACACAGACTCAAACAATTCAGACTAATGAGTTCTATATATCTTTTTTATCTTTTTCTAAATTCAGTCTTAAAACATTCTCCTGCTGGTACATCGGCACTAATGAATGTTCCATTTATTAATGTAATGAACTAATGATTTCAGTTCTTCTGAAGTCAGTTAAATAGCTCATGGTTACTCATTCATAAGCCAAACTTACTGCTTGGTATTGAGCCGTTCATTAAAATTCTTATTCTGTATTAATGCATTCTCACTGTGTTTGAATGTGGATGTGGGTTTTGGGGCTGAGGTGTTGTATCTTCTTTTTCTCCTTTCCGCCTCTGTTCCCATCTGCCTCTTTTCACTTCTTTTGTCTTTCTTCCAGATCATTTCTTAGCACTTCCTTTCATTTCCATCCATTTCATGTAGCCTATCCTCTTATATTATCTTTTCTTTATACTCTACCCTTTTTGAGACATCACCTTCTTGACTAAGGGGCTCCTGGATATTCAGAAACTTGTATCCTAGCTTCTATCGCTATGTGTTTTGGAGAGAAGACTTGGGCAATGCTCAGGAGGTTGTGAGTAGCAGGACTGACCCTACGCAGCAAAAGGTTATGGCTAGACTAACCTCTGTCTTTATCTTTCAGTGGACACTGGTTGAGGAGTCACTAGACTGAATAGATTGAATGAAACTGCTTTGAGTAACTTAGGTGATGAGCAGGAGCAAAGTTCAGTCATTGTGGATTTGCAGACTTATCCCACTCCGTTACAGAATGATGGACATTAACAGACATTACAGAATGATTCATCATCAGTCACCATTCATTAAGGACTGACCCCGACTTGTCACTATTCATTAGGGTTGTATCCCAGATAGGGCACAGTTGTTGTCTACCCTCCACATATATACACACACACACACACACACACAGACACACACACAAACAAACAAACAGCTGAAACTCCAGTATTTCTCCTTTGGGAGGAAATTTACATATAAAGTATATAAACCATGAATCTGTATGTTTGACCAGTGGAAATAAAGGGATAAAATACATTAATATTAGAATCCTCTTTCCTCCCCCGCAAAACAAAAGAAAGCAAAGATATGAAAAAATAGTTAACACAACAACTTCCCAAAAGTGTGAAAAAATAATGGCAATTCCAGGCTGAGGTACCATCTAACATTCAAAAGCATTTAAGGTGGAATTGTGTTGTTTTATTGGAAGAAAGATAACTATGAAGATCAATATGGGCTCAAATTCTAATTAAAAAGGTTACAAATATCTCAATGAATTCTGGCAGAGGGGGAAATCGAATGTCTTTAAGGCCAGTGGAGACAGGGTTGGTGTACAGTGTGAGCTCTTGGAAAATCTAAATTTAGAGGCAAGGTCATTAATTAAAAGTAGAAGGTGGCAGGTGACATGAGTACTTGCTACACATTACTGGAGAGTTGGAGAGATGTGATCACTAAGGCCATGAACCTGATTTCCATTCATTTGACTGATAACAATCCCTGCTATAGTCACTCTCTTTCTCTGTATATAACTCACAAAGGCATATATGCACCTCAATAAAATGTAAATCTCTAAGCTAATGACTCTTAACTTTTCTTCCTGCCGCTATTCAACTGCAGACAAAAGTGACAGAGCTCAGCTATGCTGGTCCAACATCTACAAACAGACTTGTTGCAACTCTGATACCCCTAAATTCCTCTGGCTCCTCCATGGTGGATGTCAAGAGTTTCTACAGAGAAAACAGGCATGACAGAAAGAGGAGGAATAGAGAGGGAAAGAGAACAATGAAAGAGAGCCCAAGCAAGAAAGACTGAAAGTCAGAGAGAATATGGGAAGAGATGGAAGGGGCGTAGGAAGGGGGTGGCTCATGAGAAAGAGACAGTGAGTGGGAGAGACAGAGACAAAGAGACTGTGGGGATGAGAGAGATGCTGGATTTGTAATAGCAGGGAATCTGAGAGCTTTTTTTTTGTACCAGATGTCCACCCACGTTAACACTTGTGCTGCGAGTGAATGATATGAGATTTGACGGACATTACTTCAAAGTCTAGAGTGGTGGTATTTTTTTACACTGGCATTTGACATTTATTTTTCATCCTGGTTTCATAGTTCAATGTCGGCTCACAAGCAGTTGAAACAGTTTTGGGATTCTCTTTAAGATTAGGATTTTTGAAGGTGCATTATACACTGGGACTTGTAGTAAGAACTGGTGAGTGAAACGAGAAACACAGGACTCTCAAATTAGTTCCAAAGTTTCTTGTTTTTTTCCTGGGGGTCCTACTTTAACAGCAAAAAAAGCAAATTGCATCCACTTTCTGAATTTCAGATGCTAATTGGCATGCTGTGATACAAAGCTGAAGGTTTTCAGAACTTAACAAAGTCACACAAATGAAGTTTGCAGAGTGTGAACAGCTTCTGAGTGACACCAAATTAACTGGGTATAAACAGTGTTGCAGTGGAAGTACAATTTCAAAATCCATTTTAGCAATGAGTGTTAGGCATTGTTATATTATTGTATGTCCTTCATGTTTAGATAAAATATCAAAATCACAATTACACACGTGTAATGTTCTGTCAGCAAGGACTGTGATTTAGAAATGTGGGTTCAGTATAGGAGGCGACAGGCAGATAAAGATCATTAAACATGTTGCCACACACACACACAGAGACACACACAGATTACTGGTTCAAATCTCCAAATGTTCTGGTACATAAAACCTGAGCATAAAACCTGAGTGATCAACACTCCCCGTCTTCAATACCTATTGTTAATTTGCCCTTGAGCAAGGCACTAAATTCTAAACCCACTAAATTCTCTGCTGGAGCCACTCAATAATCAACAGTAGAAAGTTGTGAGTGTCACTGGGAAGCTCCCAGTGTGAACGTGAGGCAATGGGAGCACTAGGTAGAGACAGAAAAGCTCTTTCTCCCTCTTTCTGTCTCTCCTCGTCCTCTATATGCAGCGTATCGACTTTATCTTCTCTATTTCTATCTATAGAAAAGCCTCTGTAGTCAACTGTCTGTCAGTGAGAGGAATCCATAGTAGCCAGCACCATGCCTGAAAGCACACATCCACTGCACCTCCATACTTATGTAACACAATCACTTGCTCACACATGCATTCAGACACATGCTTACATGCATACTCATGCACATTTATACAAACACCCGTATGCCTGACATGCAGTTTGTGTGCAGACACACATAAATACACTGACAGCTTGAGTTTTTCTAAAACAGTATTAACTTATTTAAGCCTGTGTTCTTCTTCAGACTGAAATACTGTGTTCTTTTTTTTTCCTCATATACAGATTGTATTCACATCAAATATATTTAGTGAGTAAATTTTATTAAACCTCTAAATTATGACAAAAACACTGAGACAAACACAGAGTGTGGTGTGCAATGAGGAATGACACCATAATCTTCTCAAGACACAGCATGTAAACGTGTTCATTTTGTTGCAAAAAGAGAAACACACAGGGACATGACACGTGTGTTTACAGCCATGGAGACAAATGCATAGTGTGCCATGCACCCATATAGCCTGGCATACCTGTGCATAGACAGAGACACACACACAGACATTTACACAGGTTACCTGGCCTCTGCCACAGTGCAGCAGTAACTCCCACTGCGCCGTGAGTTCCTGCCCACCCGCAGCTCCTCTCGGGACTTACGGCGATTAAAGTAGTCTGTGAGTTTCCCAAAACTCGCCATCTTTCCTCTCTCTGTTCACCTCGGACTCTCTCTTTCCTTTTGCCTTCTTTCCGTTCGATCCGTAAAAAGATGTTTCTGGTTCTGTTCTGCTAAGCTCCTTGCCACACGACCTCCTGACTTACTGTCTGCCTTCCTCTGCTTCTACCTGGATTCAGTGTCACGGCTCGGCGTCAGCCGCAGGTCCGAGTCTCCCAGTGCACCCTCATCCTGTTGTGCACAGCACTTAATGTGCAGTCGAACGAGCCAAACCCCGGTCTGCCTTTCTCTGCCTCTCTCCCCCTCTTCGATCGTTTCCTACAGCGCGCAGAGCACATACACTGACTCTCTCAAAATAGTAACGTTTGTAACTGCCTACCAATCGACACAGCAGGAGCAGTGCCCCCCCAGTGGAGAGCCAACAAGAAGGAGTAGAGAGAGAGAGAGGGAGAGAGGGAAGGAGAAAATGAGAGACAGAGAGGGAGGGAGGTGGTGGCTCAGCGTCGGTCGGTCTTGTGTGCTAGAGAAAGGAGAGCTGGTGGGAGAAAATGAGCTGCTATGATGCTTGTACATAAGCCCACCCCCCTCTTTCTTTCTCTGTGTCTCTCTCTGTTTTTTTAGCACATATTGTCTGTGTCGCTTACTCGCTCGGTCTCTCTCTCTTCCCCATGCATGAATTCTTTCACACGACCATTCGACTCTTGGTGAGCACATACACAACATTCGATCAAAGCTGGAAAGCAGGTGGCAATGTTTGGGCTTTGCATGTGTGTATCACTCTGTCATGTATTACTCTGTCTTGTTCTCCTACCTCCTCTCCTACCTGTGAGAGAGAGAGAGAGAGAGAGAGAGAGAGAGAGAGAGAGAGAGAGAGAGAGAAACACACACACACACACACACACACACACACACACACACACACACAGCCTGAAATGCACCTGCTCCACGATGATAACTTTCTGCTGCTTGTTTGTCTGTTTGTTTACTTGTGAGTGTGTGTTTCTGTGTGTGTTTGTGTACAAGGATAGCTTTCTCCTTAATCCTAATTTCATCAATAATGAAAAGCAAGCAGAGAGGTTTGGGCAGAATGGTCGGCTGGTGGCCCCGTGCATTTTTCTGAAGGAACTCCACTCAAAATAAAAAGGGTGATGGGTGGACGGGGGTAGCAGGAGAACGGGGGAAAGGACGGAAGGATGAAGGAAGGAAAGGAAGTATAAAGGGAGGGCTGTTTGTAAAGAGCTCATTAGTGAGTGGGTGTGAGGATAAATATATGTGTGTGTATGACTGCATTTCTCTGTCTATTCACTGTCTTGTTCTCACTGTATTTTTTTTATCCATTTCAAAATAGATGGCCATGTCCTCTTCTACTCATCTCCTTTCTCTATCTTTCTGCTTTTACTGTCAAAATCTCTTGGTTGCATCCTCCATTTATCTCTCCACCCCCTCTAGCTGTCTGCTTCTCTTTCCTTTTACCCATTTCCTTCCTCATGCATCCCCTTCGCATATTTCTCATCCACTCTTTCTCCCTTTCCTCTCCTTCTCTACTTTTTCCTCTATTCAAACAACAAGGGGCTAGCTTCTACGGTAAATTATCTGACATGTATATTATCCTGACTTGAGAGGGCACACTTCAAAGCTCAGAGTGAAACGTTAGTATACTGCATTTATGCCATCACAGTTGCAACAGGCTTTCTAAAGCAGCCAGGACTCACACTTCAAGAGAAAATATAACCTCCCGCTACCGTTTTCACCTTACTGTTGCCATTTTTATATTTAGTGACAATAAAAGACAGTTTTGATGAAAGAATCACCATGTGCCGTATTTGTTTTGGGACTAATATGGGACACTGCTGCTTGTATAAAAATGATCATGTAGAACTGGTCACCTCTCATCTACTTTATCAACGTCCCATGGAGTAGATCAAGATTAGTAAAGCCAAAATTACTGCGAAGAATTTACTTTGATTATCGATTAATCTGCATATTATTTTCTCAATAAATTGTTTGGTGTATAAAACATCAGAAAACAGTGAAGAATTTCTTCACATATCTTGTTTTGTGCAACCAACAGCCAAGACCCAAAGATATTCAATTTCCTATAATGTAACACAAGAAAAAGGATCAAAATCTTCCATATGAGAAGGTGAGATCCACAAACATTTGTGCTTGAAAAATGACTTAAATACTTAAACAATTATAAAAATAGAGACAGATTAATTTGCTGGTGATTGACTAATCAATCAATCAATTAATCAACTAACTGCTGCAGCTCTAATCACCATTAATTTGTAAGAAATAATGTGTGTTAGAACACTGGAAGGTATCATGGGAGATATAGATCAATGGGGGATGGGTTTTAAGAGTGCTGAGACCAATGTTAACCAAAATAAAGTAAAATGATTAAGTCAGAAATAAACACAATAATAATAAAAGCAAGAATACCTGATTCAACGAATTAACTAAATAAAAAAATTAACATGAAAAAAAGAAATAGTGATGGAGAGATGTGTCTAAAGCAAAGATTTTAAGGTTGGAGTGGCAGATACTCGAGTAAAAAATGGGGATAACACCTAAAAATAAAGGTGACCAAATTAACTTAGATTGGAAATTTGGCATTACGCATTGGGAAAATATGTCCATCCAAGCGCAGCAGTGTGTCTCTGACACTAACAGATAAAGGTCATAAGGTGTGCAAAGCAGAGCACTTTGTGTGAAAGGCAGCTAAGGTCTTGGCAGTTTCAACAAGGAAGTACCCAAAATGCGCTTCATTTAAAACCAAAAGGAACACATCTGGAGAAGAAACAGATGTGACCAAACCACTGAATATACGTGACAAATGGCACACCCTTGCTCTAAAGCGTGATCTCTATGATTACAGTTAATGGTAGCTGCCTATTTACATTCCACCACAGAACACTCCAGTAATGATCAAGTACTGAGCTGACCAGAAAAAAAATGGAAAATCTAAACATCCCCACTATTAATCAAGCTGCGATTACATAGCCAAGGCAAAAAATATTCTAGTTCTTGCATTAAGTTGCATTAGAATAATTGCACAATGGAATTTGAAGCAATGCATGTAAAGGAATTTGACTGAGTAACACTGGTACAGATTTTCACAATTCACAGACCATATGTCTATGCGCCAGTGTGTGTGTTTTTGTGTGTATCTGTGTGTGCACTGTGATCCCAGGCTGCAGTTAATGTTGTGTGAAAGGTGTGGGCTGTGTGAGCTTTGCAGCTTCCTGTGCTAAAGAGGTTCAGCTGATTGATCGTCCTCTCCCGTCTGCCTCCTTCTTGATCAAAATTCTCTTCATTCCCTCCACCTCTGTCGTGATTTGCACTACCCCTCCCCCGACTGCAAATTGATCTGAGAAGCAGCATGGTCTGACTATATTGGCCAGTGGGCATTGTAGTACTTGAGTCCAAGTCCCTGGGTAGAGAGAGCAGGGGCAGAAAGACAGCAAAGAAACAGAGACGGAAAGATTAGATGAACAGTGTAATATTAATGACTCTTAAAGCCTCTGCATTCCTCATCCTTGCTGACGCTAGAAAATTATTTTTTAATAAATCTGCAGTTGTAGGTGCATACACATTTGCAAAACAGACTCATCAGTATTATGAATGTACGTGCTGAGCTGCTGCACATTAACACTCTGTGTTATCAAAACAAATTTGTGCACATTTATTGTAGCTGTAGATTCATTTCAGAACAATTCGGTATCTGTATCAACTGAAAAGCACCTCTATTTTCCTTTTCTTAAACCATATGGGGAACATAAGGTGGATTCTTGAGATAACTGTAATTTATGAGTGTTTCTGTTCTTTATCCATATGCCCAGGACACAATCAGCGTATGTTTATATATAATACTGAGTTCAACTACTACTTTATGGTTCCTATAAATCTTATTGTGAAACTTTTTTTTAATGTTTTTTTTTAATCAACGTTGTAATCCTCGTGTTAAAAATATTTTACACAATTTCTGGGGAAAAATATAACTTTCGCTGATAAATTAGGGTGTGTTTTAAATAGAGATAAAGAAACAAAGAAAAAGCGGGAGAGAGATAGAGCTGGAATTCAGAGGATTGAGGGAGACAGTTAAAAAGAAAGAATCTTGACAAAAAAAAGGATACGGCAGCAACGGAGCGAAAACCAAGCCTCTGAGGGGAATTCACTACCACAGTGAGGAAGAGCTGAGCTCAAACTATTGACAGCTCGGGTTTCTTTTTGCCTTTAGTCTGCATTTGGCTCTAAATTGGTTTTGGCTGATGAATAAATCATATATTGCTGTTTTACTAGGACTATTTTCATTTTCAAACACAAAAACATCCTCACTTTGGCAAGATCCATTTGGGAACACAAAACTTGGCTTGAGAAGGATTTTTCCACTGAGCTACAAATGGGGATGAGGTCATCTGTGGATAATGGAGAGTCACTATAGACTTTAAATTGCAAATGTTGTTTAAATCAATCCTGATTTATAATTATTTATTACAGTATTTATGAAATTATCTGTCACAAAACATTGTGTGAGGTAGGTCATTTCATTCAGGTTTTAGGACACATGAGTGTTGCCACAGCAATTTGATTTTCACTGACAAGCTATGACAAGTTATATAAGTTAGTTTTTTTTTTTTTTTTGGCTTTGTTCACAGTTTACTCATTGCGTATTCCCAATTTGTGCAAAACCCTTCTGCGGCTGACCCCTCTGCTGAGTCTGGCAAACTGCCATGTGCCTCCATTGTTACACATGTCACCAGTCACCAGCTGTTTCTTTTTACCCAACGGATACAAGTTTCACAGAGCAGGAGCTGCTGGTGCAGTTAAAAAAAAGAAAGAAAAGAAACTTTGATATCCTCATGAGACGATAAGCACCCTCTACAGAAAGACGAACCACACACTGAGGATGAGCACTACTACCGTCTTTGAGTCATCAGGCAAGGGTGCTGCAAAGCAGCCTCGGGATAATCTCTCTGAAGATGTGAGTGTGTTTAGGCTGTGACGCTCCTGCTTCTCTTTCTGCCTGTTACCAAGTCATCACCTCTTTAAACTCTCCTTTCTCCTTTCTTTTATTTCTCATCTCTACTCATATCTTCATTTAGCTCAGCTTGGCTTCTTTGCTCTCTCCACCTTTTTGTCTTTTTGTCTATTACCATCAGTACCTCTTTGATTAAAATTCTAGAAAAAATTGCACTAGGACCCACTTTATAGTTGCATATAGTGCATGCAGTATGTACAGTAATCTAAAACGGTTACAATATAGCAGCTTGGCTCTGCAGCTTCCAACTCCAGCTAACTGTACCTGGGAGTAAAATAACCTGTTACAGCCGTTTCACCAAAGGTTCTCAAACTTTTTCTGAGATGCAACCTTTTGGATGCAAGACCAAAATTGCAATTTTACTTACAATGATAATTGTCACTACAAGCATGACACTTCCAAGTGAGTTGTGTGATGACAAAAAGAAGCACACCAAATCAAGGAATGATTTAGAAAACAGTTTTTCTAAAAACCTCTTTGAAAAATGTTTCCTCTGATCATCACTGATGGTAAGCTGACTCCAAAAGGTCTTGTTGTCCTGTATAAAACCCCTAACAGAAATTATATATTCTGTTTGATTTATATTATGTAATTCTAATAATCTCCAGTTTCTCAAAATGTCATTACATAATCAAAGTGCCGCCTCTGTCATTTTATGATTATGCAAAGCCAAGAAGAAGACCACTCCTTCACATCTTGACTTCACGGTGGAAGATTAGCTTAGTAACAGTTAACTTGCTCGTGGTGTATGCGCCAGCTTAGGCAGCAAGTGCTGTGGTCAGAGACCACACATATACATTGCACATACATACACATCATTTTTCACAGTAGACATTTTGACTTGGTTTGTATTCTTCTGTGTACCTTCAAACTGAAATGAAAATCATAGAGTCTATGGATTACCATAGTACATGATCAAAAACATTTCCTGCAAGCTTATCCAGCTTTTTGGCAGTGGATCATCCATCCTATACATATTCCTACACACATACTGCCGGGCTTGGCAATTTAATATCTTTCAATTCATGTTCACAGAAATTTTTTAAGAATTACTGACATGTGTCCATGCTTGTGTGTGTGCGTGCGTGTGTGTGCGCGTCTGCCTTGTACGTTCTGTATCCAGCTCAAGGAGTGATCAAAGAGGAACAAACAGCTGTGTACGGCATGATAGATATCCCCTACTGACATACAGTATTATGTATAAGCAAAGGGGAAACTTCAGGGGTACAAAATCTTTGTCTGTCTCAGTCATACAGTTTCTCATTTACACTGTATACAGGTGTATGTGTGCATACGTACACATACATTTTTTTGTTCATCAGACAGAAGGAATCACTCTTTAGGATAGCTAATGGAGTTTTAGCCTCACAACAACTGTATTATACAGAAACAATGCCAAAAATTGTGTTTGCCCATGAGCCAGCACTGAGTAAAAAAGGTTTTCTGTCAAGTTTCATTCTACACGGACGTTTTAAAGACATTTGGTTTGCCATGTACTCATGTATTTTTCCCTTACGTTGATTCAAAGTCAAAGACAAGTGAAATGTTTTGAAAGTTGATTTTAATATGCCATTAAATCATTTTATTTAATCAATGGATGCCTGGAAGGTAGGAAAATATAAAGCAGCATGCCTTGGGAAATGGCTAGAAGTATGCAACTTGTAGTAACTGGCCTAAAACATATAAAACATCAGGTTGGTTGTTTTATATGTCTTTTTAACAAATGGTAGTTTATTAGTGCAATCAAATGAGAGATTGTTAAAATGACATATAAAACGTTCAGTTTTCAACTTTCAACCCCAATCCATGTGGAAGCCCGTTCATAGGAAAGCTTTTTAGTTAAAAGTGTGGGCACTGACACATGCATACTAATTGCAAGAAAACAGTTGAGAAAGTTAAAAAGTTGAATTCAGTATCATCTAAAATTACTGGCATCTTCCTCCCATCTCGTTCTTCAATTTATAAATTTCGACCTCACCAAAAGGGTCAGAATAATGGAATGGATGATTCTCAGCCAGCATCTTCCATCTTTGAGAAAATGCCCTCAGGGGGGAGCTATAGACTCCTTTGTTTTAAATGCAAGAGGTTCAAAGGAGGTTTGCACTGTCGCCTCGAAGCAAAAAGATTCTGGGTTCAAACCTGCCAGCCGGGGCCTTTTCTGTGTGTAGTTTGCACGTTCTCCCCGTGCCTGTGTGGCTTTCCTCCAGGTACTCTGGCTTCCTCCCACAGTCCAGAGACATTCGGGTTAAATGGCAACTCTAAGCTGCACGTAGGTGTGAACGTGAGCGTGACTGGTTGTTATTCTCTGTGTGTCAGCACTGCAACAGACTGGCAGCCAGTCCAGGGTGTACCCCGCCTCTTGCCCAGTGTCTACTGGGATTAGCTTCAACCCCCCTGTGACCCCTCAGAAAGATAAGTAGTATAGCTAATGGAATGGTTCAGTAAAAGTATACTCCCTAAGGCTATTCAACTCTTGAGCAGTAAACTTTGGCACTTCAAGGTGCATGTGTCTAGGTTGTTGTCTTCTCTTATTATGTGCGGTATTTTGTGTACTTACAACAGTCTATTTATTTTGTGGTTTTATATATAGAGCTCTGCTCTTTAAAAGGACTAAATGAGCACTGGTCTATACATACAGTCACACACAAGTAAGCAGTAACACATACTGTATATACACACTGAAGTGGTATGCCATTTTCCTCTAAATTAATCATCTTCAGAGAGTAAAATGGACATTTTCTGCCCAGAGGACTTGGAACCAGGTGCCTCTTTTTCTCTCTTCCTTTCTGCCTTCGTGACTCCCTCCTTTCCTAGCTGTCTATCCATCTCGTCCTCCCTAACTCTGTAAAATCACCCCGCCTCTTCCTGTCTGCATAATGCTAGTCCAACATACCGCAGTTTAGAGACCTGCCAGTCCTGAGGGCTCGTCTGAATAGGAGATGAAGCAATGTAAGTGTTGACTGCTGACTTTGAACTTCTCTTTAACCCCCTTACCTCCCGTAACTTTTGACCTCTAAAATTGCTGATGCGTCATCACTTACACAAAGCAAGTTCAAACATTTTCTTGATGTTAAAACCATACTCATGTCCAATTAAAAGGCAATCACAGAATTGAGAAAGGTAAGAGGGAGTGTGAGGTGAAGCTGCTGGAACTGAAAGAAGTGGGTCTATAAGCAGGGTCTACATTTTAAAATGATAAGCCCGATGTTTTGTTAATTAGAGCTCTATGTAAACACAAGCAAATATATGCATTTAAATGTGCAATTTATACACATACATTATAAACTTGAGGGGCTGGTTAGTGTAAATATATTCCCAAGGATCTTATTGTCTTTCCAGTCTTCCCACCCCTCTTCTAGAAAGTTCCTGTGGTCGTTTTCCAGCTTAATCCCCCATGATTAGAGAGCTAATCAATTCTTCTTGGGGGTATTCACTGAGGTGTTAGGGTGTAGCTTACACATACACACACAGGCGTTATGGCAGCAAGTTGGTGTAGTGAGCAGAACAGGCCGTCCTTTTCTGGGTTTAAGCCACCGTGTCCCTGAGTATCGTGTGTGTATAAGTGCCCTTGAGCAGCACATTAAATCTACAACAGTTCTCACGGCTCTCTCACTCTTTGAACTTCCACTGGATTCAATTCAGAGTCAGTATCTGACAGCAAGTGGGAGAACTGTATCAGGGCTACATTCAAGGACTGTGTCAGTCTTTTGAAGATTTAACCATTTACTATAAATGACATATATTCAAAGCATGCTGTAGTGTCTTTTTGTGTTTTTCCAGCTTCCAGGCATTCACAGGATTTAATTATTTTCACTATGCAATGAAATAGACTTGCAATGATGATGAAAATCATGCCAATCATCAAGCATGTGTGGTAAAGCAGCTGTATCTGCAGCTTCGGCACTAAGGAGTGCTGGCTACCACTTTGTCCATTACTGCACTAATGCAACCCAAATCACTATTGCAATGGACCCTGACATATGATTTTTATAAAATACATTACGGAAAATACAATTCTGAGACAGAATCAGTACCACTAGAGGGCAACTATTTCTTCCCAAAAATGCACTCTCTCTTTCTTATTTTATTCCTCTCTCTCCCTTTTAATCAACTGACTGACACTCACACAGCATCTATATATGTTCACCGCTTTCTTTGTATTTCTCTCACATAAACAGCTCAGAAGATAATTTTACTTTACTCCCGTGATATCCTCACACACAAACACCCACACACTTCCTGTTATGATGGAAGCCGACCATTGTGTCTTTTTTGCTAATGACTGATGTCCAGCCAACCACTCTCCATGATTCATTATGCGGAAGTTCACTTATACTTGAACTGCGATGAGTGCTCTTCTAGTGGGGATCGCAACACCACAACACAATTAGGATCTTTTTTGGATGACTGAATCGTGTTTTATAACAAAGCTTCAGCTTACGCTAGCTCCAAACACACCTAAAGATATAATAACAAGAAAGAGATAACTGGAAAATAAGATCATAAGATCATATCTATCTGCAGACACAGACATGAGACCTTCCAGCTGTGCTATTGACACAATCATTCACATACACATACAAATACACACACAAGAAAGAGCACAAAAACACACACCCATTCCCTGTGAGGCAGCAATAATCTGTCATCTGAACCCGAATGCGTGCAGCATCCTTCCACTCAGCATGAATGCATTGTGATGAGTGTAGCATAAAGAGGCACCTTAAGGACCCAGATGTGACACAGAGCAAATAAACAGTCCAGCTACACCAAAAACAAGCCAACTGGTCTGATATCACTGCCATCAGACCAAACAAATCCTGAACCTGTGGCTTGACAAGATTAAGTGTTCCTTCAGACAGCTTTGTAAATTACGTGTCTTCATCTCCCACTGCGTCTGTGTATTTTGCAGGAGGGGTGTCTCGTGGTGTAAAGTTTTATGTTTGTAGTTTGGTTATAATTTACCCTAGGTAAAAAGTGAGAAGGCATTGTTATAAAGCTAAATGTACAGATAGTATTTACTCAGCTCATCAGAGTGAAGGTTAAAAGAGAAACATCTCTACTCTACTGCTCTACAATATTTTTGTTTACTTACTCTACTTTAAGTTACTTGGGGTTTTAATGAACCTGATTTCCAGGTGACAGCTTTCTAATATCAGCCCTCTGCCTCTGTTTTCCTTGAAAAGCTGATTTACTGTGTGAAGCCGCCTAATAGACTGTGGTCATTATCCCTTCAAATAGCTTAGACCTCAGTTTCTCGACACTGATTTCTTCATAGGCAGTCAGAACCCCTGATCAGATTGCAGCCAGCTTAACCTCAGCACTAGTAATTCAATCCCTAGAAAAAAGAACTGGTAAATTTGCTCTGGCCAGTTGTTCCAGACAAATGATAGTGACGTGAGCTGAGATAAAGAGGGAATTAACGAGCTAATAACAGCCTCTGAACACTGCTGCACTACAGCCATCTCCTTTCTGTCTTGCCCAAAAAGGCCACATTAAAAGCTTGGATTAAGCTGTAAAATGGGCTTCATGTCGGTTTCTAGAAAAAGGCATAAGACTCATCACATTGAAATTTTAACTGCCACTAGTATCCAGTGAAGAATGCCCCCAACCAAGATCACACAGCAGCTCCATCCTCCACATAAAATCCAGCACTGCTTGAGTCCCTGACAGCATGATGATGATGTTGACACTTTTATGTTTCTTTGAGGACAATAAATCATCTACTATAGGCTATTGAAAATATGGACATTATCAAGCTAATTTAATAACATTTGACACCGAGAGGGCAACTGTAGATGACTTTATTGCCAAAAGGACAAGTTTTGATGATGAACTGATTAGTCAACTGAAAATTACACCTAAACAGTTTTGAGGTTTTTTTTTATTTTAAGTCATTTTAAGCAAAAATGACTTCACCAGTTCCACCATCTCAAATGTGAGGCTTTTCTGAATTTTTCTGCTTTTTATTATTGTAAATTGAATGTCATGTAAAACACATGACTGGACAAACCATTTTATTAATTGTTATCACATTGGGCTCTCAAAACTTGTGAAGGGCATTGTTATAGACTCAACAATTAATCAGTTCATTAGGAAAAAAAATGCCTACCAGATAAATCAATAGTGAAAATAGGAATACTGAAATATGGAATACTGTTGCAATCACTTTGTTGCTACAATTTTAAGTTAATTTTTGAACTAAAAACATCAATCAACAAACATCCATCCTTGAAAAACATCAATTTACAGTAAGAGTTAAAAATGATGCTGCTATGATAATCAACATCAAATTTATTTGTAAAACTAATATTAATCATTGTGAACTCAACTCTTCATGTTAGACACTAAAGGTTGTGTCGCCCTCTAGTGGCTGAATACCTCTACTTACTCTACCACAAAAGTCAGAATTGCCTTCATAATTATTTTTAGCCTTATCTTATCAGGGCTGAGTCAATAGAACAGTAATTTGAATGCAGCAAGTGTCAAACAATTATAGTTCTGCTTTTTGCTCTTCGTCTGGAAACGACAAACTCTATTACAACTGTTTTATCACAAATAATGGTGTGTGTGTGTGTGTGTGTGTGTGTGTGTGTGTGTGTGTGTGTGTGTGTGTGTGTGTGTGTGTGTGTGTGTGTGTGTGTGTGTGTGTGTTTGTACTGACAGAAAGAGATAAAGGAATGGAAGACATATGGTGTCTGTGGATGTACAAAGATATCAAAAACACACAAACACACACACCACTTTTTTAACGTCATAAACACACAAACACCATGATGAACATGATTACACTGTGACTCCACCAGTGTTTGCCTAACAACAACATGTTCAAGTACAAGCACAAGTACATGTGTGTGTGCCCTTGCATGGGGGTGCATTTATAACCCCTTTCCCTGTTGCAATGACTCACCAGTTAGTCACAGGCCACAGAGCAGAGCGGAGTTTCGCAAGTGAGGAACCCTTCTCTGTCAGTCCACTGTTGGGCACAGTGCAGCGGCAGGTCAGTGGCGTAACATCATCCTTAAGAGACAGCTAGTCACATTGGCTTAGGAGCCAGGGGGTGTAGGATAATGAGGAGGTTGATTCAGAAATCAATGATGTGTCACAGTCAATATGAGAAATGAGGGGGGCCGGCACTGATATACTGTAAATTAATGGTTTCTCTTGACAGGTTTGGGTGTAGAGAGCAGGAGGAAAAGCATGTAGGCACGCATCCCTTCCTAGGCTCAGTCACAGGTATAAATTATACAGGCTTCATCTACTTGTGCCGGCGAGAAATAGGTATAATGAAATGACAAGGAGTGTGTGATTCACACACACATACCCGCATGCACAGTCACAAACACACACACAGACACGCACACACACACACACACGCACACACAAGCACACACGCACACACACACACACACACGGCACTTGCTGTACGTGCACACACCCCAGAAAGACAATGTCAAACTTGTCCCTGCTATCTGCAGAATGTGTTGAGAAGAAGGGAAGAAGACATGCAATAGAGCCAAGAAGATAAAACTCCCATGGCTGTTATCACACTCTGCCCAGCCACAGCAGCACTTACAAAGAGGGGGAGGGATGGATTTGCAAAGGAACCTACTCTGTAATGAAAGAAGCAAAGCAGGTTCTGAAGGAGCTTAACAACACATAATAAACGCTGAGTAGAAGATGAATAGATAGACATATGTCAGAATGAATCAGTCCAGCCCAGCACTGTTGAGCTCAAAAGTTCTTTCACAAAGGAGGACTGGAGGTATGTGGGGTTAGATAGGTTGATTTCATACAGAAAGCAAAGTTATCAGTTTGCAACCTTTTGCATACTGGATGACGATAAGTCCTGTTTTGCTAAAAATAGAAACTAACAGGCTTTCAAAATGTCCAGACATGTTTGGCCATAAACCTTCAAGCACCTCATCAACCTGTCCGACTAAAATAATGAGAGACAAGTCAGAGAAACAGAGAGCATCTGTTAAGTCATCATCTGTTGCCAAAAGAGTTGTCCATAAAGAACAGTGTGACAAGTCTTGTTTTCATTTCTGTCAAGGTGTTTTATTTCAAACAGCCACACAGCAGGATCTTCATGCTCCATTTTAAATGTCCCCAACTCAGCTCATGCAAACTCTGAATTCCAAACCTCGAAGCCAGTGCTGTTAAAGCAGAGTGTTTTAAAAGATTTTGTCTTCAAACTGGCTTTTCAAAAACTAATGGCTTTGGATTTCAATATACAGTATAGCTGAAACTACTGGGTACAAAGACCTGCAGTGTTTCAGCATCTCATATTGACAATCTGCTAGTATACATGGCTAAAATGCTTCTCCAGTCCCATTGCCATGCTTGCAGCTGAAGCCTGGGAAACAGCAACTCCAGGAAGCCCCAAAATAGAGACAGGAAGTTCATTTGGTAAACACAATAAAACATGTTAAATAAGTGTGTAAACCCAACTGTCAAATGAGACAAATAAGGACAGAATCTCTCTTACTCTATGAGTTGCTCCATTCCAGCACCCTGGGGCCCCAGTTGCTCCCCAGGTTTGTGTTGTTACTCCTCTTCTTACAGTGTGACACCTGGCTTTTACCTGGGAACATGCACAAATATGTGTTAGACTTGTAATGGTTAGCATATACCTATACTAAAACTATGTAAAGAGAGGGAAATGATGAATAAGCAGATAGGTTATGCTGTCTTTCACTCATTCATCGCAATCATGACTTCTTTTAAAACCACATCTTTCATTGGTGTCTCTGAGAACATACAGGGCGTACAATCACTAAGACCATAATCTCTCTTCTTTCGTCTGTCCTTTGTATCTGTCACCCTCTCTCTGTCTCTTTAAGGGCTTTTGTAGGCCCCTCAGATCTTGAGGTGTTGAGTATCAAAGTTGTCCTCATACTGTGGGATTCAGGATGAAAACAGAGCTAGCCTTCGTTTCTCTGCCATCTCAGACATTCCTGTATACTATATATTCACATTTACTATCCAGTATCCCGTCCCGCTACTTAGACATCTAAAGAATTTGAATAGGTGCTGAGGGAAATAAACGTGGTCAGTCTTGATAGACTTTTTAAATCTATATATATATATATATATATATATATATATATATATATATATATATAGAGATATAGATATATATATATACTTTCTTAATCACCTGCAACAAAGCTTTCTGTATACCAATAACACTGACCTATTTCTCATTCTAGGAAACACACCATGTATCTAATTAAAATTATTCATGTTAATGTGAGGTGATTATGCAGAGCTGCTGCACCTGGCTAAACCATGTATGGGCGGTGATACCTTTCTCGCCCCAAGCCTGCACGTTAATTAAGCAGAACATCTGGCGAGAAGAGAAACATACTGTTGAGTTGAAGAGAGGGGACGCTCCCTTGATCCAAAGTGCTGAATGCTTTGGAAGGTGAACTTCAGTGAAATTTGGGATGTGCGTGTCTCCCTGTGCCATTATCTGCTACAGTGAAAACTGAAAAAACAGCCAATCAATGCTTTCACTGATTTGATAGAATACCCTGGCAAAGCAAAGACTGCGGGTGTTGAAATTGTGCTGCATTGTGCTCTTAGGTCAAAAAATGCAAACTAATTTACCTTACGTCTACATGCTCCTACATTTACCTTGATGTGTTCTGTGCTGTATTAAGGAGAAGGGGATTTGGATTATGTTAATGAAGCCTAGAAACTATTTTGCTTTGTTTTCACCAGAATTAAAAGACATACACGACTTGTGTTGAAACTATTATTTTAGTAACTGCGGGAAATCTTTTAAAACTGGTTACTTTTCTACTCTGACCCTCTGAAATTTGAAGATTGCTTACTTTTCTCTATTTCATATCACTGAAAATGTAATTATTTTGGGCATAAGACAAAAATAAGCAATTTTCAAGGCATTAAAGATGAAGTACTTCATTAAATAATTGTACTTTATTAATCTATAAAGAAAAAATTGTTTTGGCTCATTTGACTCAGTTTGAAAGCATGGTATCTGATATGGCAAACAACTGAGTTAAACTCAGACTGATATGATCTGGAAAGCTCCTTTAAGCCTTCAAAATATTGACAAATATAATTGGAGACATCCATTGAGTGATTTCCTTAATGTCTTTGGAATGGGCTTAAAGGACCAGTCTGTAGGATTTAGGTGGTAATATAATATTCATAATTATGTTTTCATTAGTGTATAATCACCTGAAACTAAGAATAGTTGTGTTTTCATTTCACTTAGAATAAGCCCTTCAAATATACATAGGGAGTGGGTCCTCGTCCATGGAGCCAGCCGTGTTGCACCGCCATGTTTCTACGGTTGCCCAGAATGGACAAAGCAAACACTGGCTCTAGAGAGGGCCTTTCGCATTTTTATGTTGCCTGAAGGCCAGCGTAGGTTCTCCTAAACGCTTGGAAAGGGGAAGGGTGAGGGGAGGGGTATTCAGTTGGTTTAAATCTGCAACCACACCGCTAGAATCCTACACACTGGTACTGTAATCCTTGTCTGGCAAACCAGCTGATATCGTTTTTGTAACTGCATACCATAATAGAAAAGTTTGGGCGACAGGCTGACAACCAAACAAAGGGACTTTTACCAGCTGCTCACAGTTGAAAAGCCAACAATACATCAAACGGCAGGGACTAAAAACAACTGCATAATAGAGGAAAGAGTTATGAAATTACTAGTTTCTAAGTTTTATGATATGCTGCAGTTCTACCCACATCTCCCTTCACTTAACCTGAGCAGTGGCTTCATTTTGGTCATTGGTCACGAAACATGGTTTTTGTGCTGCTCCCATACCAAAAGGTCATCTAACTGTCATTTAAAATCAAATTATGAAAACAGACAAGAAGTATCAAACACCTTCCTCATTTTAGTATATACCTTCTTTCTCTCTCCATAGTCATCCACATTCACGGCTTTGGTTCCATCTAGTCATGCATACTAACCTGTGCCCTAACTTGGGGCAGTGGCCAGCCGCTGCCTGCCTGTCCCATCAAACATGCATAAGAAACAGATGTATCTTTCATGTAGGCTTGTTCATGTTGCCCCATCTGCAGAAGTGTGTGAATGGGTGTGTGTGTGTTTATGTGTCTTTGTCAGTGTGCTCCCAGGCCCTGCGGGGGCAAGCCAGACTCGGGAGATGAGGCTGCATGCCCCGACACACACAAAGAGAGGCAGGGCTGACATAGATCTTTGGCAGGACAAATGATCAATGCAGCAATATGTTGCCATACATTATCTTTAAATACATATTTCATATGATTGTGTGTGACTCCAATGTATAGCAACTGTTATTAAACATACTGTATGTATTGTAGATTTTATTTAAACAGATTCTGCATTAATTCGCTATTTTAAGTTTTCTTCCGCTTTGAGTTTAAAGATTACTATCCCAAATATATTCTTATCAACATTTTAACTAAAACTGTTCTGCTCTCTAGCATTTCATCCTTTTGTCACTTCAGATTGGCACACACACATACGCTACAGTAATTTACATCTGTTAAAAAGGCTAAGATTCCATTCACTTTGTTAGACATTTTCCTCATCTAACTGGTTTATAACAATTCTGTGAAACAGACGGTACTGAAGTCGTGGTCTTCAGTTACATCGTATATTGATGCTTGTGTTTTATATAGTAGCACATAGTGAGTAATTTTCTGCCTTACTACACCATCATTATTATGGACAGCACATGGTGACAGTGTTAAATGTGGGACCCTATGAGTTCTTCCTCTAAAGGCTACACAACCATGCAAAGACCTTTCAAAGCACAGCTGAAACAATTATTCGATTCAAATTAAAAATGACCAACAATCCCTCATTCCGGCTTCTAAATTATGAGGAATTGCTGCTTTTCTTTGTCTCTAGTGACAGTAAATTGAATATGTTTGGACTGACAGTCGGACGTCACCTTGGGCTTTAGGAAATTGTGATGGCAATTTTCAGTATTTTGTGACATTTAATAGACGAAACAATTAATCGATTAATCAAGCCCTATTTCATAGTGAAAAATTATTTATTGTTTACTCAACAGCAACCTCCACTGATTGGAGTGACTATGCTTTAAAGTTCTTTGGGTAATTTGTGCAATATATAACTAGAAAAATTGAAGATAATTAGATTTATATTATAGTTTACAATATTTAAATAGGAAGCTCTCAGGATTTATAGTGTTTGGGCCACCCAGTGTTTTATGAGCGGCAACAATGGATGCTGATGTGAGGATATGTTGCTGGCATTGCACCTAATGACAAGTGTGGCACTGGTCCATCAGACTGTCATCTTTTAGCACCTGGAGTTATGACAACTTCCTTTGGAAAAGATTGTAAACAAGTATAATCACGAGTCATCACAGGCGACAATTCATCCTGCTTGTCATTAGCCTCATTCATGCTTGAAGCTGACTGATTTGCTCTTTCTGGATGTGTGTAGCCTACTATATCCTTGTGGTCACATCTGTAGTAGTGACGTTACCACCAACCACGTGCCCCCCCCCTGTCCGCGCACGAGTCCATGACCATGTAAAGTGACCCTGACCCCACCTTCCTACCATCTACACAACCATAGGCACACAAGCCCTATGAAACATACAATGACACACATTTTTTCCCCTCCTGCAAGCCTTGCACCCCACTCGCCCACTCACACATCTTTTTCCTTTTCCCCTAAGACAATTGTGTTGCTCACTCTCTATTGTGGAAGCCAGTCGTTTCCACATGTGTGTTGGCCATAAAACAGCAAAGAGCGACTAAAAGCATCCCTTTCCTGACTAGCAGGGTCACAATTTGTCTGACATAAACACAGGACACACCTCATCCCAGCAGTTTTCACATATCCTTCTGACCCATTCACCTCCCAAAGTGCTCCTCTTTCCACTGACACAGGATACCGATGTCTAAATGTTTGTAAAGTTGCCTGTCTTTCTTTGATACTTTCATGCAGACGAGTAAAAGAAAGCAGCGTGACCCTCCTTGTGGCTTTGTTTTACACTTACTGTGAACTTTTATTGGAGTTTTCGTTCTGGGAAAGTCTTAGAAAAAGCAAAGCTGAACACTGACGCTGGTGTCTTTTGTGCCTCCCAACGTGCCTCGCGCTGGGTTTCCCTAGCATTGTCATGACAACAGTGTGTACGCACCGACACTGGCCTTTGAAAACAATACGTCTACCAAAAGTTGTCTGAAGTGAGCTAGCAAGCTACTTTCAGCGGTTTCTGAGAGGTTTGTCCAAAAAAACACACTGAAGTCAAGTCGTGCCTGAAATTATCCCCTTTCGCTCTGGCCAGTGCACAAGTGTCTAATGGAGACAAAAAAAAAACAGGAGTGTACAAAGATGCATTCATACTCATACCTTCTTAACAAAGAAATCCTCGTTCCCTTTTCAAGTATTCCTGGGCCGTGTCGGGATTAGCTACCGCCACTACTTCACTTTAGTCGCACTGCTCAAAAAGATTAAGTTTCTTTCAGCGGTACTAACATTTTCGAAGCATGTATCGTGGGCGCCGCGAGCACTAGCACCGCGCACCATGTGAGACAACTTCCAGCGGTAACTTTTCTCCGCCCAGACTCATTCTCATACTCCTCTGCCTGCTTCTGCCATGGGATGCTTTGCTCCGCCTCACTCACTCCTGGAGATAAAGGACTATAATCCGAGATGTGTATAGCTCGTGTCTCTTAACTCATGGCAGCCTGTCTTCTTTCCCAAGGATTTGGGATCCCATTTTTTTTTTTTGTGATTCGCATGGAATCACTCCACCACACACACGCCGGGTGCCGGTGTTAAATTCGCTTATTGCGATCTCTCTTCATTTTATTTTCTACAGGGGTACAAACACAGTCCAGGTCAATTCTGGTGACTGATTGCACACGGGACAATTATCTTGATTAGAAATTAACGGGTTTTTAGACTTCGCCCAGCTATCTCGTTATTGAAGTTTACAGACCCGATTGATATTGGGCTAATCCTTTGAACTTCCCTGGTTCAAACAACCCGGGTGACACCGGCATTAACAGAGATAATCCAGACTCACTGAATGTTTCACATGCTATTCTTCTATCCCATTGCAATTTAAATCTCACCCGTTGTTTTAAAGTAACAGCACACAACCGAGCGTGGTAAACAAAACAACAGAGGGTGAAATTAAAATCTCAAAAATTAAATTCTGTGGAAAGCTTTCTTATAGGTCTATTGTTGGAGAAGTCAGAGGTGTGAACTCACACAAAAGGAAAGTTCTCAGCGATAATGTTTTATGAGTGAATTGTGGGCTAATTAAGCCTAGTCACGGTTTATATTTTACTGGAAGGTTTGGTTCAAATGACCAAATTATTTAGGTTGAATGGAAATAATGAATGCCCTTTTAGAGAAAAAAAAAAAAGTTTTATAGCAATATTATATGAACCCAAATATAAAAATATAATCTATACAGCAATATTCAGGTAGGCCTACTACTGAAGCTAGAGCCTTTTATTAAGGACACTTAGTCACAATAAACTCACTGTTTGGCACAAAAAAAGGTCCCTTAGAATATTAGGGGCATATTTTAACTTTTGATTTCCAATATCATGATGACAGGTGATAACCTTTCAGTCAAAAGACATCTGATATGACTTATAAGCATACATGGGGACGTGAACGATAGCGTATGGTCTGCAATTATGGTTGCTAGAGTATAAAAATAACCGAGCCTAGTATGATAGAACGTTATTTTCCTCTATTGCCATTCTGCAAGAACTTTAAAGCAGAAAATCGTCTGAGGGATTGTAATGTCTGCTGAGAGCAGATGAGCAGGTCTGTGGTGATAAAGCTGCAGGCCAGCAAAAGTAAGTAGTAGTAGTAATAGTGGCAGTAGTATCCCATCATTAGTGGTTTAGTGGCCATAGTAGTAATATACTACAATAAGTCAAACCTAATTTTCCTTTAGGTCCCTTTAATTTTAGGCTGCAGTTCTAGCGCTTCAAAGCAATCACACATAAAACAATACATCGAAGAAAATTGTACCCAAGTACTATTTTTGCATCATTAACACTTGGATGGTAATTGTGGCTGCAACAGCAGCAAATGTGATGTATGATATGATATGATATATGTGTCAGAAAGTGTGTTACAGCTGCTCCGCTTGAACAAAAAACAGATAATGTAATGAACAAAACATTGATACAGAAATCCATATAGAACATACTTGCAATATGCATGACTACCAATGATAATATTATACTGGTAGCAACAGAAGTCATAGTACAAGCATTTTATAGGTTGTCAGAGGGACTAATTTGTAGAGCCCAATATGCTACTTTTTATTGGATGTCAGGACTCCTACTTGCATAATTTCTCTTTGCATATGATCCCTGTGACCAAAGTGATAAGGCACATGCCTCCTACGGTAAGCCAATGTGATTTCTGTTTCCATCCGCAGTCTAAAACCAGTGTGGCTGACGCAAACCAGAGGCTGGTGAATAAAGAACATCCACTGATATCACCATTGTTGGATGCTTTAGATAACTGTCTTTTTTTCTTTTTCTTTTTTTTAGAAACATATATAATGAGGCTTGTAGGGGACACGGACGTTTTGGAGACGTGAAATGATCTGCTTTATTGCATTTAGACCCGGCCCCACATTTTGGTGCCACTAGATGGCTCTAGAGAGCCATTATTTGACACTGGCCTCTCGGTAGAATGGGGATTCCCTGCGATTTGAAACTCGAGATTTAAATCTAGTCATAACATTGGTATTAGTGAAATATATACCAACATAAGGAAGGGTAAAGACGAGATCACACATTTCAATATAAATCAATTTTACTGAGGCATAGAGTTTATAGTTTTCGGTTATTTATGTTTGTCAGTGGTGACGACATTCGTACCCAGATATCCTAGTTGAAAATGTCCGTGTTGAGCATGGGAAGTGTAGTTTTTTACCCTTTCATTCTTGAACGGACTTTACGTACGTTTACTTGCGCTCGCACGCGGCGGGCAACTGCTCGGCACGCATTTGGCGTACGTCTGTTCTCTGTTTGCTCCTTGGAGATTCCCCTTCCTTCCTGGGCTGTTTGAGGTAAACCTACACGGTTCGCATCAGTTTCGTTAATACCCGGCGGAGTGAAAATCAACCGCGCCTGTACATGTTTGTCACAAATGTCGGAAACATGCAGCCGCGGCGAGGAGCGCGAAGCTAAAGCCTGGAAGGGTTACGGTAGCTAAGGTACAACCCGGGAAGAACTTATCGTCTCGATGGCTGTGAAAAGTTAACGCACAGACGACAGAAAAACAGGAATAATTCCCCTTCAGCCGACTTGAGGTGAGAATGACCGATTTGCGAGTCTCTTTACGGAATACACAGCTGTCGGGTAGCGTCGTTAATGTCGACCAAATGAGTGAATAAGAGTGTCTTTGTTTACAAGGACCCCAGCGTCTTCGGCTCCCGCTGACTCAATGGGATTGTTCAGAGTTTTCATCTGGCAACGCTATATGGGTAATGTTAGTGTTCGTGTCAGGGCTCACGGGCTTACAGTGTGTCCACAAATAGATTAAATGACAGCGTCTCGTATATTTAACAGTCGTTGCACATAACTGCCGTGGAGTTCAATATATTTCCGCCTTATGTGCCTCACTGCACAGAACAGGGTAATACAATAACAACGTGGACATTTTTCTTCTGCTTGTGTGTTCAGGGGAGTCGGGCAGGTCAGAGTGCAAGGTCAGGTAGATACATTTGCGTCTAGAGATACCATCGAAGCACACTGACTTGCTCATTGACACTTAAGCTTGTTGGATGATACGTGCCCTGAGACCTGAACTCAGTTTATCCAGTTGCAGGTTTGGCTGTAGAATCGACATCGGAACAAACACTAGACTAATAATATTTATGTGAGGCTGTGTGGTTGAGAGTGAACTTGTATAGGGTGGTTTAATCATTTGTGTTCTGCTGTAAGCGTTCCCTCTGGAGTGAAAGGAAGAAGAAAAAAGAATGTGACAGTAAGGACACTTTGGGTGGTGCAGAAAATGACAACCTACAATGTACCGTGAAATCGGCTCACATCCTCCCTTTCCCTTGTTCCCCATCTGTGTCCCTGGAGAATAGAAGTGAAATCTAATCGCTCTCTCTCCCTCCTTCTATCCTTTTCTCCCTGGCACTGACTGTGTCAGCTGCTGTATCCCAGGGTGCTGACTTGCATACGGACAGGTGGCAATTGGACAGGTGCAGCCTTAACAAAGGGTTGCAGTCCTCGGGCTTCTGGCCTGGTTTTATGTTCAGTTTTTTTTAGGGGGTTGTTTTGTTTTTATTTTATTTTAATTTATGGTTACACATAGTTTAGTATTTAGTTTAGTATTTGTTCTCTCGTAGCTACAATCTGTGTAAGCTGCTTCAGTAATTCAGTTATTTCTGCATTTATGTCCTGCTTTGTAGTCGTGAGTATGCCTTCTTAGGATATCCAAAATGGTTTGGCCAAATCGAAACACACCAATGTGTCAGCACAACCTACACTGGCTTTTGGTCAGTGAATGAAGTTTTATAACTAATAAAAGTAACCTGTTAGTGTCTAGCTTTCAGTACGACGCACACATTCTTGACACCTCCAGCCATGCGCTCTGGTACTGGGGTTGGAGGTACGTCTGCATTGGCAGTAACTGTGTTACATATTGTAGACTGTACTGTTTTCGTGAATTGAAGTGGAAGTCGAGCTTACCAGACAAACCAGTTCCAGTGTCAACACTGTGTGCATTATAACACTCCCTGGCAGCCACTGTTAACCTGGTTAAGCAGACTTCTTGACAAATGACTGGGCACAGAGTCGGCATGCTTGACCTGCATTGGTACTTCATGGTTTAATAGTTCACCCAGTGCTTTCTGTGAAACAAAGGATTCAGAGAAAAATACAGTATATGGTATGGGTCTTAGGCCCGTGCTTTATGCACTGCTTTATTGGTGAACACTGTGAATTCAGAAACAGAATAAGAGATCAGGAATGAGGTCATGCAAAGCGATACAAAGTGGAGGAGAGAGGGGAAGCAAAGTTTGAGGGCTTATCTCAGTAATGTGCAGGGACAGTTGAGCAATGATGAGTGTTCAGTCACCACTGTCTTCTACTTAACCCTTCACTACCTCCTCCTCTGGCAGTGCCCGTAATGGGTTAGCCTTCTTTCTCAATGAACCAATAGAAAAACATATTTCGGCTGTTAGACAGTTACAAGAGTGTGACATAGGAACCGTTTCTGTTGCCAAATGTTTTCACGGAATGAACGTGCCTCATCATGTCCGGCCTCTTTCTGACATCCATCACTATTATTACCCCGGGATACTACTCACATTAATGAGTGAGACCTGTGTGGCTCGGACTCTATTGAGGTTTATTTAAATCTCTTGAACGCAGCCTTCCAGCTCTTTTCTGCTCGGCAGGCCAGTGCGCCTGCGCTCTGCTGACACTCCAGTAATCCGCTGTTAGGAGGAGATTGCATCCCAGTCCGCTGCGCGCAGGCTGTCAGCGAGGGAGAACTAAAGCCCGGGGAAATATGTACAGCGGGAAAATGGGAGAATAAGGACACATACTGGGAGCATCAAAGACCCAAATGGAGCCAGTAAAGACAGGCATTCTGGGATGGGGCAGTTTCAGACTACGAGCCGTCTAACATCCAAGGCGACAACGGGACTGGTGCGATGATGTCTCCTAATATAAAAAAAAAAAACAAGGCTCAACATCTACAGCCACAACGCTGGAAATATGAGACGAACGCAGGCGGAAAATGGTGAAAATTGCGATTGAGTGCTCCTTCCTGGATGAGACCACCTCGGCTATTTCCACGTTTCCCAAACCTGTGTGTCGCCTTCTGCACGGTACTCTCCCCGGCCTCTGTACCGCTGTGCGGAAACGGACACATACCACCTTTTTCTAATGCTTTCAGTGCTGTTTAATAGGCTAAATTAAAAGCCCATATGCGCGCTCGTTGTCAGTGATTAATGAGCATGTAACATTCACTGAACCCGGAAAGCCAAAACTATAGATTTAAGGTCATGTGATCCCTGCGTTGGTGCCATGATAATCAGCTAATACGAAATGTAATTCAAAGCTATAACTAACCACGGAATATAGCTGTAACTTTAACCTCAGGCGTTTACAAGCTATCGATACTCGTCAACATGCATGCAGATGCGGTTTCTCCTCTCTGACCGATTCGCTGTCATGATACTTGTTTCCTTCAGCTGTTTCGCCTGTAGAGACTTGCTATGACAGGCTGGCAAGTCCGCATAAATCCAAGCGCACGTTGATGGACTAGACTGGGTGTCCTCGGCGGTGGGATCAGACAGAAATTAAGCTAGCTGTCTCAAACAGCGGAAACTGGGATCATCTCCCGTCCTTGCATTGGCAGAGCACTGCAGCCTGAAACGGACAATCCCAGTCGGGTATTTTGTCGGATATAACACAGGACTTGAAGCTGAGCTGTAAACATTTTCATGCTGTGGCAACAGTTGAAGTTTAAAAAACAATTCCTCTTCAATCTCTACCCACAAAGACCTTAAATTCTTTTTTTTTTCCCTTTTTTTTTATTATTTTTTTTTTTAAATTTTGAATTCCAAAATTCTGCAATTACCAGAAAAGGCCTCATCTCTGAAAAAAAGCCCTCCCCAAGGGTTTCAAACATGAGGTTTTATCCAGTGGGAGAAATGCAGCAAGGGTGTTTTACTGGTAAACCTCCACAGCAGCTGTTAGTCAGACTGGATGTCTGAAAGATGAGACCTGGATATAAGCATTCTTGTAGGTTTGCCAACACCCTTCTGAGGAAATGCGGTACATTGATTTTCTCAATTGCCCACATTGTAAATAACTCTGAATATATTTTGTGTGACTTTTATTCCAGCAAGTTCTGTGCTGCTATTGATCAGTATTGGCTGTCTTTATGGACTTTGATGTTATTGTGATACCCTGGGTGGGCCCCCCTCCACTTCTTGAACCTTAAGTTTTAGTTTTAGTTGGTGTACTGAATGGCTGCTGAGATGCTGAAAGACAGTGAACACATTTACGTCTGCACATACCTTTCCCTGCTTTTGCTGAGCTTCTGAGCATGTGCAAAGGAAAAAGGAACCAAGCATGAGACTGCACAGACTGGGGAGATGTGTCAGAGGGAACGCCGGAGGAATTATGAGTGGCACTGTGGGAGACATGGTGCAGAGTGCTACAAGCTTAAAGTCTACAAGAGACAGAATCCTGATCCTTTGTCGTGAGAAATTTGTATTTTCTCCTCTCTGAGAGCAACTGCTGAATTGGAATCAGCGCTCCACACATTTAATTACTATTTGAATTGACAACTTCTTCCCCCATGCGCTGTAGGAAATCCACACTGATCCCCATACTCAGCCACCTGCAAGTTACACTCATATTTTGAGTACCCTTATCTTCGATTCCCTGTTGCTGTGTTTTTTATTTGTTTTTACTCTAATGCCCTCAGAGTTCTTTTGTGGGGGGAAACTTGTTAACAGGAAGTTTACTGCAAATAGAAACCCATGATAAGGCTTGCAAGTATAGTCCAAACAACCCCTTTAGTACCTTCCCAATCAGTGTGTCTCAGTGAATACAACTGTGGATCCCTTGTTAACATTTGTGCTCTAGGGACAAACAAAACAAACAGATCTCTCTGTCAGAGTGCATTCAGGGACTAATTTCCTATCGCTGTGGCGATGGGGAGCTCAGCCTCGTCTCTCGCTGCAGAGACTGAGTCGGACCATGGCTTCCGTAGCGCCCCGTACCCATCGTCACCCCCTGTGGGCTGGCTCAGGAACAGCCACAGCAGCCCGGTGTGGGGCACGACCTTCATCACACGTCAGCAGCAGCACCCGCTGCCTCATCGAGAGCGCAGGTAAGAGCCAGCACTGTCTAACCAGCTGCGTGCCCACACATCTCTAAGTTGAGTGCACTGGGGGGCAGGACTGGCCTGGCTTGGCTGGTTGTTGGGGAAGTCGCATGAGGAATGAGCAGTGGGGTTGTATTACCCAGGACTGCTGTCATTTAAATCTGTGAGTGTAAGTGTACTAACTGGCATTTTTTTATGCTCTTGTGCTGATGTTGTCTTTGGCTTTGGTATTTGGGTGATCTGCACTTTGTGTTGTAAAATGACACAATTCATCAGTTTTGTTTATTTGAGAAACATACTACTTTCTTTTTCACAGACTTTTAGAAATGCTCACAGACGATTCAATAACATCAGAGCTATGGATCCAATCTACTGTTTCATCAAAGCTTATCTAATCAAAGCCTACATTTTTATGTTTTTCCATGATGCACCCAAAATCTCGCTAAGCCGGATTTGTAAAGCAAAATCCCACCCTTTTGGTTCCTCCAAGCACAGCTGCACAGTATGTGCTACAATTTAGTCAGTGCAGAGTGGATTGCCTGTACAGATAGATTGACCCGACCTCTGTGAGCCCAATGAAAAGCAGCCCAAGGGTAATTAGGAGATGAAATTTGCCGTCATGCTTTTTATCAGGCTTCAAGACAAGCTTTGACTCACTTGTGTTAATTTAGAAAAGTATTAAAAACAGAGTGGATACATTCTCTTAGACTTGGTAAGTGTGGCTGCACTATGATGTTTCTTATTCAGGCAACACTCACATCTGTTGTCCAACCACAGAAACCTTAACTGTGAATAGAGGCTCCTCGGTTTGATTGTCTGAAATTAATGGGCTTTTTCAGACTATAAGACCTATTAAGAGCTTCTCCAAGAACAAACTTATTTTCAAGATAGCAGCAGCTGGTTAACTGAGCAAGTTTTATGTCTAGCACGGCAAACTATTTGTGGAAGAGACATGCTTTTCATATATTCTGTGTTTTTCAGTATTGACTGCATGAAAAAGATGTATTCAGTTACTGTATCTACAAGAAAGACCGTGCTGCAATAAGCCATTGTTCCAGTCATTGCTTTCTGAATCACTGTCAATATAGTGAAAGGCCAATCAGCAGTTTGTAAGAAGCTCAGTTTGAATGTGCAGCTCATCCATCAGTTTTGACTGAATTTTTTTCCTAAAAGATAATCTTCTCAACCACCCTCACAGAAACTTGTTAAGGAATGTTTATAGTTTTCCTTCAGCTTTTTGGGTCATGTCTCCCGGACCGAGAACAGGGAGTTGATATTGACTGCTTGTAGTGTATTGAAGTTGTTGCTGAGTCATTCAGGGCATCGTGGTCCAGTTGTTAGTTATTGATTTTCAGAGAGCCCGATCACATTTCCCCACAATGGACGTCATTATTTATTCAACATCAGTCTCCAGTTGGGCTTTCATCTTTCTTGATTCCCGCCCGCCGCTGTCATTGTTTTCCTTTCAGTTGCTCTACATTTAACAGTTAAGGCTGTCATGGTTTACACTGCTTACTTTTGTAAGAGTTTTAAAATATAGACAGGTCTGGTCCATCAGTCTCCGTGCATAAATGAAACTCGTGTGCAACTCATACTGTCAGTGTAGTTTTGCATCACATAGTAATATTGTTTTTTATTCAACAAACTTCCATTGCGTTCGTGCATCTCTGTAGCAACAAGCCTCTGCCTTCATCACCGATCAGGCTACACCGTCAGTCAGCTGAGCACATAAGCGCATGCAGAAATGCACAAATACACAGTACACACCATTTCTTTCTATTGCTGCAAGGCAGAGAGCAACACATACACACACATTCAGACAATAGATGCTTTAGAAAGACTATGCAGCAGCACTTGGAACATGCCCTCTTATCTACCCCCACTCCCTCTCTCTCATACATACACTCACTCACAGTCTTATGCACATAGACACACTGCTGTGTGAGCCTAACAACGTTAGGCAAGCTTTGCTGAGCTGTGACAGAGCATGAAATATAGAAACAACAGAATACTATGAGCCCAGCTTAACTTCAGCCATTCTTATACAGTTTATTCTCTAATATAATGTCCTATAAAACCTTTTCTTTCCCTTGTTTTTCTTAGCTTGGAGACCACATGAACACTCATCCTTGGGCACTTTCAATTTGTTTTCATCCAACAGTGACCCATTGACATTGGGAAGTGTTTGTATGCACTGAATCAGTACCTCAACTGTGAAGCTTCAGTAAGGCTAAAGATCCCACTCAGTAGACAAAGATCTGCAACAGATGTGTAGTTGTGTGAGCCGCAATGTTTCATAACTTGAGAAATCGCAATCTTTTCTCTATTTTAACAAATTGCAGCAAACCACATGTTTATCCCAATGCTGTTATTGTTTAATGTGCTTCATTTTATCCCAGAGCCATACTGTTAGTGTGTTACGTTATACATGGCCTTCGGAGTCCTGAGCCATTAAAGTCAGCGTCTGCTCTCTCCAGAGTCATTCCCAGTGTCTCTACTGTCCCAGCATGATGGATCATGGCGTTTATTCCAGCTCTCCTCCCTTTAATTGGATTAAAATGGGTCCACTTGGTTTTGACCAGTTGAACTGGCTGTGTTTATGTCTGAATTATTTCAGCGCGTCCTCACTTGCTGTAGCCTTTCTGAAGAAGACAGGGCCGTGCCAGGACAGTCCCCGAGCTTCCAGAATGGATTTAGCATGCAAGCTTTGTCTCACAGTGTGGCTTTCTTTGGAAAAAAGAGGACTGATGCGGCAAGAAAAAAATAGCCTATTGGCTCTGCAACTGACATGATTCCAGATTCCCCCACTCTTGTTGCCATGGAAATGTGTAGCATATGTTCAGTAACCTAATTTAATTGGGCCCTAGATAAGACCACACATGGTAACCTGGCAGTCTCATACACAGAAAGAGACCTGTGGTGGCAAACTGCACCTCTGGAAGAATACTGTATAACCTGCTAATTACTCGTGTCAGTGTTGAGTGACATCAGATAGAAGCATTGATCTAGATCAACCTCAAGGCAAGTTTGTTTTACTGTTTTGCCTTTAAGGGTTAAATTTGCATCTTGGTAACAGAAAGTGAGACTCTACTTTGTACTGCCTGTTTTTTAAGTTCCCCTCTGGCTGACTGCAGCGCTGTGTCAGCAGTACTCCCTCCAGGTTTGGGTGCCTGCAGGAACTTGAGATTAGCACAGCAGCAGCAGCAGCACCAGCCCCTGCCATCTCTTCCTCTTCTTCCTCCCTGATTCTGGAGCTTCTTGCCAGCCTCCTGCTTGTTCTCACTTTGCTCCATGCTACTGATGTCTGTTGAAACCCAGTCAGTGTCCTCTGTTTAAAGATTCAAATGTCTGAAGCTGTCACCACTGCTGATTGATGCACTCGTCAAAAATGAGCACAGGTCGTGCAATATTCACTGAGGGCATAGCTAGAGGTCAGAAGCTACTGGTATTCTTTGTGTTTCCCTTCCCCTCTCTTGACCAATATTTTCATTTTTAGTATCTGCTGTCTCTTATCCAGGAGAAATTATTGTTCTTTCACCTCTTATTTTGATAATAGTTCTGGGTTATGAGGCCTTGATCATAAGGTGTGTGATCATCAGGGTCAGGCTTGCATAAAAACAACAACAACAGAAATACAACAGTAATGGACTGTATGGAACTTTACATCATAAAAAGCATAATCAAAGCATAACCAGATTCATGCAAGGCGTTACCCTGATACATTATATTTACAAAATGCCACCCTTTGTTCTACAGCATCACACCCTTCTTGTAAGCTTCCATTTTCATAAGAGGGGAATATTCATTCAGTTTTTAAAATTGCTCTTAGTGTATAGCCTCAGCAATGCTTATTTGAGGAGTGTTTCGGCCTAATGGCACTTTTTCAAGACCTTTTGTCTAATTTGCTCAGGTAGTAGTCTTTGTGCCAACCTCAGCACTATAACATTTTACAAACGTATTCTGTCTTCATGTTCTGTCTCAAGAAGTCTCTCATCTCATTTAAAAAGTGTCCTGCTGAATGTTACTTCATCGGAACTTCCCCAATGTTGTGTTGTCCCTTGTAACTAAGGCTTTACTGTCACCAATCTTTTGTACCACATCACCAAGTGTCAGGGTGTATTAGTGAATAGAAACTCTTTATCTGCTGCTAAAATTTGGGCCCTAGATACTTGTCTCAGATAAGTATAAGTCAGTGGCTCAGCTTCATAATGTTTGTTGTAATGAATGAGTTCTGGAAACCTATCAGTTGATTAATGAGTCATATTCATCATACCATGGCATATTAGTTGGCACGTAGGAACAAGACTTTTACAGTGAATCTGACCCTGACTCATCAGCTCCTCTGAAAGACTGGGAGGAATGTTTGCTAGGGGAGAATTACTTTTTAAGTGAAAAAGTTGCTCTGATCTCGCAGGCAAGAAAAATCCCATAATGAAGTGATGAACAAAACTTTTTGCCTGTAAAGCTGCTGCAGACAAACCGCTTACATTACTAACAAAATAAATTCTCAGTTGGTATTCTCTAGTGTGGTAAAGAATGTGTGAAAGTGCTGATCTAATCCCTATCACCGGGGTTTTCTGGGTGTGTTCAGATGCAGCAGAATGTTTCAACATTCATTATCCTTTTATACAGCTCGTCTGATCCAAGGGCATATTAGCCTCTGATAAGTCTCATTTTTAATAACAAGCTCTGCAATGTTATACAAAAATCACAACTCCACTGGCATCATCAGTCTGTCTGCCAGTGATGTTTGCATGGAAGAAGTAGAAGACAACAAAAAGCAAAAGCAGTAATGCTAGCACTCTGGAAACCCTGGGGAATGCCCTTGCAGCTGGTAGTTATGAAAATCCCTCCCTGCATCTCTGTCACTTATGGGGTTGCAGCTATTAAACAGGTTCACTGTCCAGTGCACAACAGCCATGACATCTTTCTAACAAACATTTTATAAGCTCCAGATCTACATCTCCAGTTCTCTCCCTGTGTTCACACAAAACTGCGCCTGCAAATATTTATCAAAAGAGTGACTCACTTTATTTGAGTGTGTTTGTGTGTGGAGCTGGGCTACATCTGGAGTCTGTCTCACTAAGTGAGTTCAACACAGTAAGGCTAGCTAGAGCTTTACAGCCTCACATGGCCTATTAGTAATCCCAGATGACTGATGGTGGAAAGCTGTGTCTCAGGAAATTCAGGATCCTGCTGGGTCATTAGTTTACAATAAAAGCAATGAGGTTTGTAACAAATAACAAATTAAATGCATTATCAACAGATCAAGTGTAGTAATAAGTAAGTGTAATATGAGATATAGATGTAACTGTTCATTCCTGTGGGGAATTTAGTTTTGAAGTTATAAGTAGTTGAAATTAAAAAAAAAAAAAAAAAAAAGGCTGACCAAGAGATACAGTATAACACGAGACTGAGATCTTAAGAGGAAACAATAAAAGAAGAAAAATGGCGAAACTATTCCAAATGTTAAAAGCAATTATACTGTAATATAGGCCTAATACCTTATGTAAACATTAATCTACTAATAAATTTAAGTTCATTACAAAATATTGTAAATGTGACACTGAGGATAGCAAGGATTACTGAATGAAAATATGTGTTTTGCAGCTTTAGCATGAATGCAAAATAGTGGCCCTGTTTATTTGCAGTATTGATTATTCATTAGTCCTAATTTCCCCCATGTAAGTGTGTTTAAAATTGCTTAAGCTTGCATACCAGAAACCCCAAATATTCAGTTACTAATGATCTGAAACTTGAAGTTGTGAAGCTGTGGCCATATTTTATGTATTTCCAAATTAAAAAAGCTGAATGTTGATTATAAGAAAGTTTGAGTATGTAAGTATTTATTTATTAGCCAGTTGTTTCAGCACTGTTTTTTTTTTTTTTGCCCTTCGAGATAGTCTTTTAAATGTTATGCAGTAATTACCTAAGGTTTGGAATTTTAATTTTCTCTTTTGTTGTATAAATCTGTTTTGCTATTGGTCATAGTTCTCAAATTTATTACAAGCATATTTTGTTTACGGTATTTCTCTGCTGTTAGTAGGTTGTGCAGAAGTATAAGCATGAGTTACAATTCCCTTTCACAGAGACACGTGAAGTCTACTGACAAGATTAAGCCAGCACTGTATGGACTGGGTAGATTTATTAATCAAGAGCAACCCCCATTAGGGCAAGTTCACTTCACGACATCCAGCGACTGTTGAGCCATTTAGCTAAGTTTAATTTACTAGGAAAATACTTTTAATCATACAAGTACACACCTTGTGGTTGCCCTGGGGTTTAGCTTGCAGCTAAATTGTCTTGGCATGTACTGTATGTGGCTTTCTGTACAAGCTACACACTCCAAACGAATGTGTACCAGCACCTAGTTACAGTTGGGATCCTGTTTTTTGTCTGCCAAGTAGGGTCTCATACGATGAAGTTGACTCGTTATGTTGTTCGCAGATACATGTAGCATGTGCATACACATGATAAGAAATGTATTCTTACTTTAATTGTTATCATCAGTGTAATGGGCAACAAGAGTATAGGATAAAAAGTATGTTGGGATCAAAGCCTTCTGTGTGGTTACTAGTGTTTACAGTCATGGCTCTGAGAACCCTTGTGTTTTGCAGATATTTAATGCACAGCTAGTCACAAGATAAACTGTCATGGAAACCCTGTGTGACACTTGCTGTACGCTGACTGACAGGCCATCTGTTATATTACATCTCTGAAGTGCTGACTGACTCCTTTTTATGTTTTACCTTAGTCCAATGCCAGGATTCATTCATTAGACAGCCAGTTAAGTGTTTGAATTGTTGATCTTAATTCATAGTATGACATTTTTGTCCTAAGAACTCCTGGTGTTATTTATTTATTAGTTGAATGTGATTGCTGAAACAGTTTAACCATATTGCCATGTTTAATCATCTAGGAAAAGGATTGTCAACGATGATAACATCCAGTGTCGTGGTGATACTTGTTTTTGTGTTGAACGAATAAAGCAGAGACTCTATGCCCCCAATGGCCAAGGAGGGTACCACACCTTCCCCTCAGGCCCTGGGCTCAGGGCCAGCCTTGGAGAGGCACTGCTAATGACTGTCGCACAAAGGCCAAATGTCTCACAGCGAGGCAGGGAGAAGCTGGCGAGACTCAGCTCACTTGATCTCGCAACAGAGTTCAGTATGTGGAGTGTATCCAAGTAGCCAGCCATAGGTGGCCTACACACTATCAGCAGTGCTTTTGTAGATGTACCCCAGCCATAGCATTTCTTACAGCTTTATTGACCCATCTTACGTCCAGGATTGTCTACATTTTTACCTTTTTACTTGGGATGCTTCTCAAGGTACCCTTTTTTTCCTTGAAGACATCTCGGTTGTAGCAGTTAATTTAACTTTTTCCCCTTACCATGATGTTACCGGTTTGCTCGTTTTCACGGAGCGTTTTAAAGCTCAAGCTCTTTGTAATAGTCTGCTGAAGATGTTCTATGATTGTTTTACGCCCAGTGAAGCATTGAAAAATTGGCCAGGGGTCACTGATACTCTTACTTAAGTGAATTTAGACTAGGAGCAGGTACTTCATGAGCAGCAAGCTGCATTGAGGACATCATTTCAAAAAGATGGGTTTTCTAAAGGTTAGCTCTCTCTCTCTCTCTCTCTCTCTCTCTCTCTCTCTCTCTCTCTCTCTCTCTCTCTCTCTCGCTCTCTCTCTCTCTCTCTCTCCACTGTAAGCTATTGGCTTCCAGCCCAGGTCTGCGACACTGAGGAAGAGAGAAGCTGAAGTGGGCAGTTTTAGAACAGCTCCACTAAACACAGGGCCAAGGACAAAGGAGTGTGCATGCGTGTATGTGTGTGTTTATGTGGGTTTGTGTGCACTTCTGTGAATGAGTGGACCATGTACATGGAAAGCATCCTTTTAAGTAGGGTTCAGGGATCACAGGCTATAGTGGTTCGTCTTCTGCTGTAGGCATGTACTGGACATACAAAGGTGTGTGTGTGTGTGTGTGTGTGTGTGTGTGTGTGTGTGTGTGTGTGTGTGTGTGTGTGTGTGTGTGTGTGTGTGTGTGTGTGTGTGTGTGTACTCATGATGCATTCACAATACATCTGCTTAACTGAGGGCCAGGAATGTGCTTGTAGTTGTTCATCATGTGTTACCTTCATTTGATAGGTGTAAAGCTTACAACAGATAATAATGAGATACTTAAGCTAGATATTAAAAATTCCTTGAGAGGCTGACCATTTCGATGAAAAGCTCTTACAATGGCTGCTGCAAACAGAAACATAATGAATTTGCAATCTCTATGCTCCAGCGAGAACCAGATCAATTGCTTTGACAAAGTGTCAGTGCGGCTGACACCATGACTTTCCTCTATCGCTGGAGATAAAAGAGGACTGACGGTTCTGAAAACGACCACAGGGAAGAATCTGTCAACATACGTGAGGTGTTGACACTGGTTGTTGTCGTAGTCGTTGTCGTCATTGCTGTTTGCGGGCATTTTTGAGAGCTAAGCAAAGTATGAACATGTGCCAACAATCCTAGCATGGGGCTGCCACCTAATTCAACCACATTTAACTGAACTGCTGAGGGGGAGGGGTATGTGTTGTAATCTGACGACACAGCAAACGGCTTTGATGCTTTTTTACATTCTTACTCTGTGACTGATACTGCATTGAAACTCCGTATATGTTCATTTTTAAGGTTAAGAACACTTAACAATATTTCATAGCTACCCGGAGTGCACTGAGGATATTACTGTGGGATGAGAGCAAAACAAAGAGCTGAGTACTGATCTCTCAGTGTTTGTGTGTCTTCACAAAAATGGTGTTTTCCTAGTTTTACTCACTATTATCATTGGAGGGTTGAGTTTCCTCCTCATTCTAGGGGCCCTTGTTTATGTTGGTGTGCTGACTTCGGCCCAGGAGAATGAATGCTGTGCTAATGGCTCCTGACATAAAGCACCAGACTTCTACTTCCATACTTCTGCTGCCCTGAGGCCGAGGACACTCACAAACTGAGGCACAAATGTAGTTAGACAGTAAACCAAGGAACTATGTTGCTATATCTACAAATAAATATAGCTACATGCCTGCATACACACAAGCATGCACTCCCAGCTGTAAGGACCCACAAACACAAAGACAACCAAAGAGACACATTAATATCCCTCCCCTCTGTCATTCTCCTTACCTTAGGGAGCAGAGGTGACGAAAGGAGTCACCCTTACAAGACTCTTCTAGACTTCATCAGCGGCATAAAAATGTCACTTGGACTGTGAGGTTGTTTTGTTTTTGTTTTTTTCCCTTGCTCCAATACGGAAACAAAAAAGGAATTATCAGATACTGTTTTTCATAGAAAAATTGGTCTGTTTCCATAGGGAGTATAGATATTTTACAAATAGCGAGAAACCACGGCTTCCCCATAAAAGCCTTTGTCAAAGCAGCTTCAGATATCAGCATATATCTCCAACCAAAATATAATAAAGATGGATAAATGTGGCCAGATCCACATGCTCTGTGGTCATTCTGTGGGCAGCATCTTTGCCACTGGGATCAGTGTAAAGAACATCGTAGTATCCTAGCTCTTAGCACCTTAGCCTCCGCTACCCTACATTTTCCACATTGCCTTCTCTGTGTTGGTGTTCACACATGAAAAGCTTGAGTGACAGTGACATTTTTATGGGCCAGTCCAAAGCGCAGTCACATCAGCCCCTCTGGGCCACACCTCTTCAACCCCCCCCCCCCTTGTGCTCTGGGGGAATCCAACTGTGCTGCCTCCCCCAATAAGGCCCTAATATACCCACTATAAATCAGATTGACTGAACTGCAGGCACATAGAATGAACTGTACATACAAGTCAATTTAAAACAACAGACTGTTTTAGGTTATTATGTGTAGGAGCCTGACTAGATATATGAAATGCCCTCTCTGCTTCTGAATCAAATCTTAAAATTGACTTGTTCTCCTCTCATTGCATTTCCCTCTGCATTGTTTACGCTTTTTAAGTCCTGTTAAAGGTGTTCATGGTAGTTTTTTCTGAATTGCCTTATATCCAGTAGAATGAATGACTTGTCATTAAAATAAGCCAAAGTCTTAACTGCTGCCAGAATTAATAGACCAACCCATTTAAAATTCATTTGGAAATTCACTTGGGCATGGGATTGACATGACCTTAAATTGCCCCTGTCTACCCTGCATTAACATTCACTGAGTAAAAGGGGAGAGAGGTGCTAATGTGAAGTGGAAGAGATCCTGTGTGTTTTTTCAAGTCTAATAAGTGTCAGTCAGGAGGACTTAAGGATCTCTTGCCTTAGTATTCTGAGGCAATAGCAGCCTCCTCTCCTCTCCTCTCCTCTGGCTCATTCTCTCTGTGTGCTGTCTTCCTGGCTCTGATCATGTGGCCATTGTGTATGGATTTACTGCCCTCAGTGCCCCCAGGAGGGAGATTTGATTTTTCCCTTGCACTGGCTAATCTTTCCCTCTCACACTCTATTTTTCTTTTCTAATTCTGCCTGTCTCTCCTCCACTTGCAGTCTCAGAGATACTTTGCTGCCGTCTCTTCTGTAAAATAATCACTATTCGTTGACTGGAAGCATGTATTCACTCTATGGCTTCTTCATAATTTCTTATTTCTCACATCATTCTTACGTCTTTTCCTTTCCTCCTACTGTACTCCACAGACACTTAATTCAGACTGTGCTCAGAATAGTACTGATTGAAATAGCTTAAATGATTGAGCAGTGGCATACTTAATATGCATGTATTATTGCTAATCAATTACAGTTATATGGCAGAATATATTACTGACTGGTTTGATTGTTTAATTAGTTTTGACTCATTGTTTACTTTTTTCCAGCCACTCTCACTCTCCTGGCTCCATGGCAGCAGCAGTGCAAGGCAGTGAGTGGTCATGTGGACGCTGCACCTTCTTAAATGCCGGTGCAGCACCTCGCTGTTCTATTTGTGAGGCACCGCGCCAGAAACCTGACCTTAACCAGATCCTGAGGCTGAGCAGCACTGAGGAGCACCGCTGGGCCTGCCCGCGCTGTACCCTCAACAATCCCCAGGGATCTGCAGCCTGTTCTGTCTGCGGCTTTGGACCATCCCCTGCCACTCACACACCCCCTACCACCACCATAGCCGCCACTGCCAACGGCCTCCCGTCTGCTCCAGCTGAGCCTGCAACACCCACCCTCACCCCCACAGTTCTGCTTGAGCTCCATGGACAGCATCCAGCTAAGGAGGAAGTGCTACGACGGTCTGAGAGCAACGGAGAGGTGGGCAGCCTTGAGGGGCAGCACTCGGGCTGGGCTTGCCCTCGCTGCACACTCCACAACACACCTGTAGCTCTGTCGTGCTCAGCGTGTGGTGGGCCTAGGAAACTGTCTTTGCCTAAAATCCCCCCTGAGGCACTTGTGGTGCCTGAGGTGCGCACACCTGTGCTGGGATTTCCTGTTCACACAGCAGGGGCTGCCCCATTACTCATAGACCTAACAGATGACTCTCCCCCAGCCCCTCCCTGTGATCCTCAAGAACCCCCCCATGTCTCCTCACAGTCTCTCTCCTCCCCTTTTACTTCTTTCTCTTCCCTCCAGAACAACCCTGTGCCCCGCAGCAGGAGAGAGGTGCCCCCTCCAGGGCGCCCACCAAACGCAGGCACCAACACTCCCAGTCCCACTTCACCTTCAACGGCCAGTGTGCCACCCCAGCCAGGCCCACAGCGGCCGGCCAAGCCCAAACATGCCCAACCCCAGGAACCTTCATACCCCAGCAAGCGCCTCAGTATCTTGGAGGAAGAAGACCCTCAGAACCACCCACTGACCCCCCACCACCCTGTTGCTTCTTCAGCTACCCCTACCTGGAAGTGCCCTAGCTGCTCATTGCCCAACCCAGGTAGCTCATCTAAGTGCGAGGCCTGCCGATCATCGCGGGTCGGTGCGGATCTCATTGATCTTGTAGGCTGTGAAACGGTACGATTCACCCCGGCCAGCCCCTCCAGCCCAGACTTTAGCACCTGGGCCTGCTCCAAGTGCACCCTTCGCAACCCCACAGGTGCATCTAAGTGCTCAGCCTGTGGCTCTTCCAAGCTGCATGGCTTTCAGGAGCAGCAGGTGCCCGTGACCCGCTGTTGTACACATTGTGGGCTCCCGTCGGGGTCTGGTAATGCATCATGCTCCTGTCCACCTTCCTCTTCTTCATCCTCCTCGGGTTATAAAACACGGAAACAGACCCGGGGCTTCCCTTCCTCCTCCACTGCTATTACTTCTTCCAATTCCTCTTCCTCCACCACATCGAGCCTTCAAGAGAAGGTAGGACAGTGGAGCTGCCCAGCATGTACACTGCTCAATGACATCAAGGCCAAGAACTGTGCAGCGTGCCACACGCCCCAGCAGTACCTCACCCTTCGCAAAGTGGTGAAGCCTCTGAAGAGGAGGGAGAGCATGCATGTAGAGGCCCGTCGACGAAATGATGAGGGTGAGGCCAAGGAGCTTTGGGAGAACATTGTCAGCTTCTGCAGAGAGGTAAGGGAAAAATGAGTTGTAGCTGGGAAGCGAAAGAAAACATCGCGCTTTCATGACATATGGCTCAAAAGTTAGTGACACAGTGCTGCATTCCATTAGTTAATTGTAAAGGTTTGGGACTACCTATGTGGAGATGTGTTATATTACTTGGATTTCTATCACTTCCTAAGACCTTGCTGCTGGTAGGTTTTTCTGTTGTACTGAATATCAATTATCTTTAAAGGGTGAAAAAATAAATCCTTGCCCAAGTAGCAAGTTTTATTCCATAGTCGTTTATGTCCTGCAACTATGAGTTCTTCATGTTTCACCATTATCTTTTCATTTTGTTGAGTATTCCTTGACTTCTTTGAGAAATTGAAGTCTGCTTATTTCAATTTGTAATGTGTCACAGGCTGCACATTGCCTTGCAGAGCCCAGTTCCTTCATTGTAATTTCTCTTGTCGTTAGGCTATGGCATTGTTCCCACTCCCTCAATCTCTCTAATTTCAGAGAAATGCTAATAGGCTTTGTCATAGCCTCTGATAGCACTTGCTTTGTTAGCTGGGTTTTAAAAGACCAGCGGGTGAATCATGGCCACCTAAATGAGCTGCAGATACAGAGTGTCTCATTTTTATATCCCAGCTACAACCTGCCCTCAGTCACAGAGAAATCAAAACTTCACCACCACCAACTTCATAAAGTTCTGAATTTCTCTTCAACTCTTGTTTTGGGAGACTCTAATGAGTCCAGTTTTATTCTTTGTTCTAAATAGACTCTGTTGGGATGTTTTTTGTTTTTGACAGCTAAGTTTGAGTTAGACTCTCTGTTTCCTGTCCTCAGTTGACTCCAACCACAACTTAGAGTTCTTATGTAGGAATATATTAGACTATTTATTGCAGTGCATTTTACTGTATAATAGCAAACATGCCTTTGAGTGATAAAAACATTTTTGATCACTCTGAATGTAATTTCCCTTTTAAGTGAACTTAACTGCTTCAATTTGCCAAGTTATTAAAACAGAGCTGTTGTTCACTCCTTTTTTATGTCAATATATACCTTGAAACAGAACATTTTCATTAAATCGCATAACTAGAAAAACTTAATAGAGAAAAACCTAATTATGGTTTTGTAATTACAGGCTTGTCTGTTGTCATAACAACCTAAAATAATGATGCATTTTACCTGTTCCAGCGCCACGGCATTTAATGTTGAAAGATGAAGAAAGCTCAGTTATGTTATTGAGCCCTGATTGGTCTGATTCAAAGTGTCTTCCCTAGCAACTATATTGAAGATGTGACAACCTTTCTTTGTATCACACTACTTCATGCTCACTTTGTCTGTGCAATGAACCTCTTATAAGCCTGTATTATGTTGTCATGGATATGCTACTCAGGGCTGTTACAAGGGTTCATTTGAGACCATTTGTTAAGACTAAAACCTATGCTAATGAGACAAAGCTGATTGTACTAGTTAAACCTCAGAAAAATATGGGCATTGCAGAATCCAGAACTATTGAGAGAGATATATTTTTGGAGCAGGCCTATATTTTCTGAATTTATGTGGGTGTCTGATGCATGCCCACTTACTACACCGCCGTGGCACCTATCATGCCATGTTTACAATAGCATGAGTTGGCTTTAAAATGCAATATTAATGTCTTCTTTGAAAGTCACAGGGCTCGCTGCTGCGAGCGTGGGAGGGAAGTTGGCTCAGTGGGAAGGAAGGATATCGAAGATCCCTCATCCCCACCTTCTCCTCCTCTTTCTTAATTTAAGATCAACATTTAAGCTACTCTTTCTTTTATCATCTTTACTTTTCTTCTACAAATATTTTAGGCCTCCCTCTCTATAGCTCTGCCCCACTGCACTTTTCAAAGTACTGTGCCCTCTTCATCTCCTTTTTATTCCATCCCCTTCCACCACATCTATCGCCAAATGCTCATCCTGTTTTTTTTCTTCCTCTCTGCTAATATCTCAAAATATGATTTCCCCTTGCCACCCACCGCACCCCTACAACCCCCATCCCACCCTTTCTACATGACTGCACTCAATTCTCTAGTGTAGCAGTTAATGTGTGGCTGGCTGCGTGTGTGTGTGTGTGTGTGTGTGTGTGTATGTATGTGTACGTGCTAAGGTGAACACAGGGCTGGTCTATTTTTAGCAGCAGAGCAGAGCAGAAATGATCTGCTTCCCTGTAGTGAATGTAATCACTAACAGCATCCACCGATGCAGCTAAGTTTTAGGGGTCAGAGAGATAAAGGGGGGTACAATTGGTAAGCAAGAGACACTAGTCTTTCTAATCCATCTCTATCAAGGCATCAACACTTGGCAAGCACCAAAACACAAGTGGTGAAAATATAATAATGATAAAAGCTATTGGTTTATCCTGTTACAAGATGTGTGGAGCACACCATTCACACAAACACAGTGAAAGTCTCAGACCGCAGGTTTTATTTGTTTAGTTCAGGTTTTTATTTCCAGACTTGTTGGATTACAGCAGATGGTTTTGCTGATGAAATTTACTGTTTAAGTTACTGGAGAGTTTGTCCAGATTGCAGCAATCAATAAAGACCAAAAGTGAAGCTGCAGTTATACTGTAAGAAATATTATTCTCTCTTCCCCTGAGTGCAGTTTGTTTCTCTTGCCTCTTTGCTTTTCTACTCTCCTTGATTGGTTTTGAGACTGAGGGGTGTGTGCTTGATGCCAGTGCCCCAGAGCGTGTCCTCTTACTCACTGTGCCAAATGAGTAAATGGTACTAAGAGCCATCAGCGCCGCTTGTGAACTGCAAAACCCAGCATGGCCGGAACTGGTTCCTCTGTTCCCTCTCCATGTCACCCTCTGAGGGGGAAACAAAATTATGCTACATGGCAACAGATTGACTTTGATTTGTTTTCTTTTTCCTCTCAGCACCACTCTCTGTGCTACTTGTTGCTTGAATTTTTGCCACACTTAGGATTTTATCTGGGGTTTTGGTTTACGTGTTAGATTGTTAGTTGTGACTGCCTGCACACAGTCCTGTACGTGCCAGGCTGTACTGGGCTGTTTTTTTTTGGATTTAATAAGTGTAGCACTGTGAAATCAAGCTCTACAGATCCTTGTCACCACATTTTTCAGAGATCAATACGTTGTCTGTAACATGTAGATGTATAGCAACAAGCTTACTATCCTAAAAAAAAGACCTGGTATGGCTGTGTAGTCTGGGAGATGGCAGGAAAGCAGCAGTTTTTCTTGCACTGAATTGGCTGATTGCAGTCTTGGATTTACATGCTGGCATGTGCCCAGTGATAGAATCAGAGACGGCAGCACCAGGTTCACCCGATGAAGACAGTCACCTAGACTTACACTGGTAGAGGCCACAACACCGCAACCTGAATAACAAGGAAATGTTTTGTATATGTGCCTGTTATTCATACTCCTTACACAATCCAAAAATGTAATATTTTGTATCTTGACACTAATTTTACATCTTATTTTTATGTTACTTCAATGCTTATCCAATTTTACATGCTATGATTCATATTCTTTGACATTATTATTAATATCATTAGTATATTTTATCTCTACGGGGTATCTGCTTGTTTGTGAGGGACTGCTCAGAAAATGAATGCATTTAGGTTGAATAAGCTCCATAGATTCTCATCACCTATCATGTCCCTGCAAAAACATTATGCTCGTACAACACCTGTGCGCTCCAGATATAAATAGGCTAATTGCAGGATGTATAGCATAGTCTTTGCCTTATGGGTCACCTGCAGCAGACCATCCTGCTGATTATCAACTGTTTTAAATAACTCGGACAGTTCGCTCAATTATGTCCATGATATAAGAGGTGGGCACAACGACAGTATCCTCTGAATGTGAAAGGATGGATTAAAAATATGTTGAAGCACACGGCAGAATTTCGGGTTAGTACGCGGTACATGTACTAACATCATCAGTCCCTCTTGGTTTATTCATCAACTGAAGTTCCGTTTAACCTGCAGATGAGAGTGTGAAAATAAGCTTCTACCTGCCAAATGTAGCATTGCATTAATAATATGTATGGACTAAAATAGATGCCCATCTTAGCAAACTGAATGAACTATGCAATCACATTTATGACTGATTTTAGGTATAATCATGTCCACACCTGACACACCAGATTAAGCCAATAAAATAATGTCCACAGATGCTTGAATGCTTGGTGGCAAGTATCCGGGATCATTACTTTTAAATGTAGCTAACTCTATGTATCCATTAGAACTAAGAGAGTTTTAAGTTATCTTTTTAGCTTCCCAAATAAGGATTTCAGCTTGACAGTGTAAAAAAATAGGAATCCTTTTTTTTTTTTTTTTTTTAATTATTATTATTATTAACATACCTCTTCTGTATGAACACCTGCCTCATAAGAGAGAAGTTACAGCCAGTAGCCCGGAGTTGAGCTCTGGCAGGGGTAATTTGGAATTAATGAGGTTGACTCTTTAACCCTTGGTTACTGATCCCAGTCTAGAGTCTCTCATAACTCTCTAGTTCTGTTTATGTACAGATTGTGCTCTTTGAGTGACATTAGTTTGAAGTTTAGTCTCTGTAGGTGTCCAGGGCCACAGCTTCCCTCTTCACCTCTGGTTAATCCACATCGGCTCCTAAACCCATACAATAAAAGCCAGCACAAGGGTCAAACATAAGCCAGTGAGCTACACAATCGGTAAGCTACATGGAGACCTCGGATGGTTGGGGCGGTGAGGCAGCATTGAAGTGATTCTGTTCGGTAGCTATTGCTGCATCCAGGCTACAGAATTGGATTGTGGGGGATGGCGACTAATCAATTGGCTTCGATGTGAGCCACCACTTGGGTGCCCACATTACATTCCCTGCCTGCCTCGCAACACGACTGGACAAGCCCACTTCTGACACCACAAATAGGAAACCAGATAGGGTTGTGTGTGTGTGGCTGTTTACCCTCTCAGGTTTGTACAGGAGAGTTTTAGATTGGCAGATAGTGTGTCAGATTGGATGTCCTGATCTGTTAATGTATCCATGTAGTCCAGGTCCTGTGTACAGTAAAGAGGCAGCTACATTTTAAAGTCTTAAAATCCAGTGTGCCAATTTGAATGCTTGGTGCTCTGCAGGGAATATGTCAGAAAGTGAAGTGCTGCAAATGTTTGAAAGTAATTTGCATATGTGTCCTGTATCCTGGCTGATACATGGCACCACATTTGGTCATCTGCTGTGCACGTGTAATTCATCACTAACATTGCAAGTAATTCCTGCTGCCACATGAATAAATTTAGGAGGCACTGGTTTATCCTTGTTCAGCCCAGAATCCAGGGCTCATGTCGTGGCCTGTAGAGTCCTGTATTAATCCTCATCCACCTGCAAAATGTCACGTCAGAAATGCAGGGTAGAGATTACAGTTAGTTGAGTTGAGAACAGTTAGTTCTCAAAGCTCAAATCTCCTTCAAGCCTGCATTAACTCTTTTCAAATTCTTTATTTTTAAGTGCTCTCACCAATTCCTTTTGGGCATTGATTTTCGGGGTTTTTGATAAGACATTTTGTTCTAACAATAATGTTTTTCTTGATTTTCTTTCCTCTATTTTAAATGGAAGTCATGGTGAAAGTATTTGAACAGTTGGAGTAGTCTCACTCCTTTGTCTCCCTATCACTTTTGCTCTCCACCCTCCACCCTGTCTCCCTTTTGTCCCTGTTCAGAACGCTGTGAACTTTGTGGATGACAGTTTCCCCCCGGGACCTCGCTCCGTGGGCTTCCCAGAGGGCGACAGCGTCCAGCAGCGTATCAAAAAGTGGCTGCGCCCCCATGAGATCAACTGCAGCAACTTCAAAGACCGAGGCGTCAAGTGGTCCGTCTTCCGCACGCCCCGGCCCTCTGACATCCTACAAGGCCTACTGGGAAACTGCTGGTGAGCCGTCAGAACCGAACACAAGGACCAACAGGACACTAATCAGCCTAGATAACTAGAATGATCTAAAGACAGACCACTCATTTCCAAAAAGTCTTTGAAAAGGCAGAAAATATAAGGAAATGTGCCCTGATTAATGCTTTGACCCAGGACAAAGAAGAATAGCAGAAAATCCCCAAAGTAAAAGGAAATTATTCATTCCATTCGGTCTCTGTGAAAGATCAGAGGAATAAACAGACATGGTTTTTGTCTGAGTCTGCTTTAGATGACCACTGCAGCCTGAAGCTAGAAGAGAGAGAAAGAGAGAGAGAGCTGGAGACAGTGACAGAGAGGCAGTGAAACAATAAGTAAAGAAAGAGAAAGTGAAAAATTGGGAGGCAGAGAAAAAAAAAAAAATGACAGAGAGAGCATGGTGGACTTGGACAGATGTACAGATACACCTGACAAGGAGATTATTCACGGGAATGTGGGTCTGGACACATGCTTCATCTCCCTGCACTTTTTCTGTGTGTGTGTGTGTGTGTGTGTGTGTGTGTGTGTGTGTGCGTGTGTGCGTGTGTGCGTGCGTGCGTGCGTGTGTGCGTGTGTGCGTGCGTGTGTGCGTGTGTGTGTGCGTGTGTGTGTGTGTGTGTGTGTGTGTGAGTGTGTGTGTTGCCATCCACCATCTTCCTACACAAAGAACACTCACTCACATAGTTGTCCCAATACAACTTTTCACTTCATCACCAGCACACAGTTTATCAAAAATAACCCTCCCCAGAGCTAAATCCTCTCACTCGTGAGAGGATATAACCCAAAAGCTTCATCTTAGGTGGAATAGCTCTCGTTCTCATTCCCTTTCTATAACATACACACACACTTGTCCTAATAAACCTCCCAGCTCCCACCAGCCAACCAAAGACAGCAGCAGACAGCAGCAGACAGTCATGCCAGTCACCCTTGTCCTTGAGTACGGCTGCAATAAGAGTCAACATTAGTCACATTATGATAAGGCTAAATGGATTTCCATTTGATTCTTTGTAACTGATTGTTTTTTCATCAGCGGCAGAACGGGCTGATCAGCCTTGCTCAGCTGCCACTTGAACAGATGGAACGTGGCTTTAATAATAAGCATTTCCAACCCCACACAAAAGAGTTTCAGTCTTTAAATGGCTGCTGTGCCAACATACATTGACGGATGGATTGAAAGGGATAATCCTTTCATCTTCAGATATGGTGACAGCATTACCAGTGGCAAAGGTAGCTTGTCACTTCTGTAAATTTTAGCTGTATTGTTAATAAGGGGGGCAAAATAGTGTATGTGCAAAATTAGGGGTGAGTCAGCAGCATACAAAGACAAATAGCTCATTGTCCCCAAACCTCAGCTATTTTTAGCCATTTCATCAGTATTTTATTAACTCTTTCTACATTTTCAGACGAATGTTCACTTTCAAATATATTCCTTTTTAAGTTGAATCTTTTCGTCCCCAGCCATGTTTTTAGCAATTAGCATTTTATGATGAATCTGGAATTTTGAATAACTAATTTGTCTTGCAAGCTAACTAGGCAAGCCAGTTTGTCTTTGCTGCAGGCTGAGTTAACAGTGATCGGGAGGTAACCAGAAGGCACAGAAGCTTGACTCATCAAATGTGATTGATTTTTCAATGAGGACAAATTATGTTTTAAAAAAAAAAAAAATATTCCTTAACTGCTCAAAGTACCTTGTGGGAAAGGATGATTTATTTCCAAATTTAGAGGCTGCTTATGTCAGTCGACATTCCTTATCCCTGCCTGTCTTTTTGACGAGACTGGGCGTCCATTCAGCCATCCACCTGTCCGTCACAATCAGCTGATCATTTATGTCTTTCCTTCTCCATTCATTTCACTGCTTAATTCACATTGCTTTTGCACTTTGTTTCAGTCCCATCCTCTCATTCACCTATCTGTCCATCTTGCTCCTACATTTTATTTCCCAGTTCATTGAGTTTTATCTCTCTCCAGGTTTCTGAGTGCTCTGGCAGTGCTTGCCGAGCGTCCAGAGCTGGTGGAGAGGGTGATGATCACCAGGACCATCTGCCCAGAGGGTGCCTACCAGGTTCGGTTGTGTAAAGACGGGACATGGACGACGGTGCTGGTGGACGACATGCTGCCCTGCGATGATTATGGCTACCTGCTCTTCTCCCAGGTCAGAAACAGGGGGATGAGGGGTGTGGGGAATCCTGTTAGGAGGGATACGCTATTGATGTCTGAGTTGCATGGACACTGCAACTCATCTTGTGTAATGCTTGTCCTCTTCAAGTTCATAGAGGTTGGAGAGTATAGATTTTGAATACACACAGGGGACCAGAGAAACATACTGATACCTACAGACATGTAGTATTTAATTTTTTTTATTAAGACACCATTGTGACCCTTCAAGGTAACTAAACATGAAGTGGATGTTTGACTGAAGACAATCTCTTTGATGTATCTGTAAGCAGTGCCTCAGGAAGCCGCGTTCACCTCATTCATTGCTGCAGCCTTATAACAATATAATATTAACTTCTTAATATGAGTTCAAGCTAATTTATTATCTAGGTTTTTATCACAAGCACGTCTCAGAGGAGCCCACAGAGGAGGAATGTACCTGGAGGTCTAATTAATCAACAGTCAGTTACAGGAAAAATTAAGTACTGCATTATGCAACAAATAAAGCACAGGGAAACAAGGCCAGGCACACAGACATGCTGGAGAGACATACTGTTAAACATCACGCCTTATCTACGAAATCATGTTGGGACTACCTGGGTACCACCAATCTTAGATTCTAAAAGAACCCAAGGATGAAAAAACAGAAAAGAAGAGACATTCGGTAGGCAGTCAAAGTTAATTCCTTCACCATCATGACTGAACAAGTAAGAAATGCTTCAACAAAACAGTCAAAGAACTTTAACGTGGATGGTGATTATAAGAAAGAATAATATGAGAGGTCATCTTGAGATTATCATGCTCAGAAACCTTTTGAGTATTTGAGTCACATTCGACTGGTTGAGAGCCAACACCTTAAAACAAGCCTCACAGGAAACACAACATTCTGTTACAAATGTACCTCTTTCAGTGAACCATACTCTGACTGACACATGGATAAACTTTTCCTCTTTCTCTTTCCCATCTTTTCAGGCCCAGAGGAAGCAGCTATGGGTGGCGCTGATTGAGAAGGCCCTGGCCAAACTCCATGGCTCCTACTTTGCCCTGCAGGCAGGGCGCGCGATCGAGGGCCTGGCCACACTGACGGGGGCTCCCTGTGACTCCCTCATGCTCCAGGTTAGCTCCACCAACCCCCGGGAGGAACCAATCGATACAGACCTCATCTGGGCCAAGATGCTCAGCTCCAAGGAGGCCGGGTAAGAGAGGGAGTGGAGGGGAATTTTATGGTGGGTTTAGGGCATAAGGAACATTATCACGCTCCACTGTGCTCTTTTAAACAACAAAATACATACATACAGTACATATCATTTACAATATATTGGTATATTCTCTTACTGCACAGCTAATAGATGAAACAATAAACAGAAACATTTTGAAAAAGACTGGATCAATATTCACAATAATCACAACTACAAACACTAAGGTGCTACAAAGCTGCAAAGGTGATGAATGCCAATTTGAGGCATATGTCAGTTATAAAAGAGGTCTGGTAATCAGCACTTTGATATGTGAGCTATCAAAGCCATATGAGACAAAAAGCAGAGCTCTAAGGGGGCCAAATCCTCAGTGGCCAAACTACAGGTCCATCTGTCAGAAAACCTGCAGTATTTCATATATCAAAGGGGAACAGTCAACATATCACGACAACAAATACTTTACTAAACAAGGACAAGGTTCATTAGCAAAGAGGAGCAGCAATTACAAATCAACAGGAATATATTAGACATAAAGACAAATAACTGATGTTTGTTTTAAGCTCATGTTTGTTTGTAGATGAAGATTAAATAAGTAAAGAAATTATTAACATAATTAACTGTGTAAAACAAAAGTTGAAAATAGTTTTCAAAGCCCTTTAGTTGCCCCCATTCCATTAAGTCTTCCAACAATATGCTGCATGGCTGCAACATTATGTTTGCCATTGTAGTGAACCCCTTGTCTTTCACTGTGTGTTATCTTTGTCTGTTAGGTTTCTGATGGGTGCATCTTGTGGAGGAGGCAACATGAAGGTAGACGATCTTGTCTATGAGTCTTTGGGTCTGCGGCCTCGACATGCATATTCCATCTTGGACGTGCGAGATGTCCAGGGTTACAGGTATGGATGGACTGCTTGTCTTTTTGTCTATCTGTGAGTTCCTCTAGTTACTTTGCTCTATGTTAATCCCTTGCCTCATCTCTTGATGTTTTTCTCTGTACCTGCTTTATCTCCCTCCTTACATCTAATCTTACTTTGAAGGGAAACATAAAATTTAAAGAAATTACTGTCTGCACTTTGTTGGCAAACTGCCTACATGTGACCTTGAAGTATCCAGCTCATTCACTTTAACAAAACACTGGGTTCAGCTTTTAGTACAGAGTTCCAAACTCGGAGAATCTATACAGTAATAATACAGTAGTTTGCTGAAATCAGTTCACTTTTTAATTCTGGGTGAAGTCTGGATGAATTCAGCATCTATGATAACAGTGAAATGTTTTTTTTATTCGTTCCAGCTCTGATTCATGTCCCTGGCCAGCTTTTTCTTTATAACAAAAGTGATTTGCTATATGATTTCTGAGTCATATGATTTCTCAGAAACAATGTTTAAATTCTTAAAATCAGTGGCCATAACATCAACCTATGCAGATATCATAACATAGAGGATATCATCTAAAGAAAAAAAATGAAATGAGAATACAGAATGGAGAAAAACACTTCTGGAACCAGCGGTTCAACCACTCTGTAAGTGCTATTCTACTTACAAAATACATACAGTATACTGTAGTGTCCCACGGCTGAAACTTGTTTTCTAATTCATCTTATTCCTTTAGCTAAATCTCCCATTCATGACCTACATAGATTTGATAGTCAAAACCAATGAATCATACAGTAGGTTGCACTGGCATTGGCATGCAGATGTATTTCATGGAAAGAAACTGTGACTTAAAGATTTTGTTCACTCATGTAAAAAAGCATATTCTTATACAAGTCCTGCCTCAAATTTTAAGTAACATGTTATATGTTACAGATATTGATGAAAAGGTATCTTAAGTTTAGAACTGATTGAACAGATGCATTCTTTGTCAATGTATTTCTTGCATGATTCACAGGTAATTGGGGCAGGGGGCTTGATGCCCGTAGAGAACAGGTGCACATCAGTTCCGTTTGATCACTTTGATCAGGGTAGCATTGTGAGTCCACACAATGGAGGGTTCTTCTGTCCTACCCACGAGAGGAAGTTGAGAGTAGCCGTAAATCCCAGATGTAATTTGCTCAAGAGCCACACACAGCCACTTTAATTTACTGCCATGAAGCAATTGGAGTGGAAGATTGGGCCACAGCGCTTGATCGAAATTGAGTTGGAGTCCTCCTGCAAGGAGCCCGAGGAGATGAAAAGCAGTTTGGAAACAGCGATTCACCTGCACTTTTTTTGGAAAGTGGGAACTCCAACATGGTTTTCCATCAAACCTCCTAAGTTTTTCACTGTAGGGAAGAGGCAATAAAATAAAATGGGTTGTTTAAAAAGTAGGCAATCATCCATAAGAGGAGCAATATGAGTCTGCAGAGATGGGTGTTGACTGAAAGCTGTTTTCACTGTAACTTGATCCTGTATTTGGCTCTCCCTGCCTATTATCTTCCTCCTTACCTGTCACTCTTTGCCCGTGCTTCAGGTTGTTGCGGCTGCGTAACCCGTGGGGTCGCTTCTCGTGGAACGGCAGCTGGTCAGACGAGTGGACCGACTGGCCACAGCACCTGCGTCATGAGCTGATGGCTCATGGCAGCAGTGAGGGGGTCTTCTGGATGGAGTACACCGACTTCATAAAGTAAGAGCCAACTTTACACAAGAAGAGTGTGAACTAGTGAGACCAGTGAATTTTTTTATTTATTTATTTATTTATTTTGTCTACCTCAGGAAACAGTCGGTCTAAACGAGTTTCATTATAGACTGTCCAGAAGGAGATGAATTAAACTTTTCAGCCTATTTTCACCATAGACCAATGAAACCACAATTGTGTCACAATATCTTAAAGTGGTAACCCAGATATTTTGTCAACATAATTTATCATTGCTCTGGTGTTTTTGCAGAGGCGACTTCACAGTCGATATCTGAGCCTGCTGGTATGATGGACTCAGAATGTTTTCCTGCTTATTAAATTTGAGCCATGGTGGCTGTGGCTGCGATTGCTACACTTACCCACTTCTTTTGTTTATTCCAGACACACCACTGTAAGAAATGTATGCTTATCACAGGAGAGATCTACCCAACACCAGCTGTTTAGAATAGCAAATGTTAAAGCTTTTGTTAACTGAGCGCAGGTGAAATGAATCTAAAAATGTCCTGTAATTGTGTCATGACGGACACACATAATGTGTGATGGATGGCTTAGTAATGTAATGCCATGCCTCTGTGGATTTTACTGACCATCTGGTATTGACACCAAACTGAATGACAGCGTTTTTTGATGTTTTCAGTACATTGTGTTTGTTGACAAGCACAACATACACTGTTTCCCACACCATGGTGTTATTATGAAATTGTATTTGTTATTTTTTTTCTGGTGGCTTTGGTTGCCAGGGTTTTGGCAGGCAAGGTCTTACATTTTTCATGGCTCATAGTGTGTTTTTTCATATGTACCTTTCCCTTTCATCAAATGTTAATTTCATTGGCTAGAGACCTTGTACAGGTCAGTAAACACTGTTTGCCTTTAACAGTTTGACTGAAAAATTAACTGAAAATAATCTGAAAAATAACAGGGAGTTTGTGCCCTGGACTGTTCTAAAGCAGCACTGAAGCAACCATAATGTGACGAAATGGAAAAGAGAAAACTGAGCTGAATTAAAGCCCTAAAATCACTCAAAAGCAAAGAAAAAAATCTAATAACTTTTCAAGAGAATCAGTGTGACTGTCACTAAAAACATTTCACTAAGTGGTCATATTTTGTGTAACTAACCTGATTTTACACTATCAGAAAGTAAACTCATAGACAGGACCGCACTTGCCTAGAAAATGTTTTTTCTTAGTGTCAGTAAACCACCTGATCAATGCATATTGTCACGAAGTCCACCTGGTCAGTAGGTTCACCTAAAGATAATTCATGTGTGTTTGTCGTTGTGTTATTAACGTTTCTCCTGTCTAACAAGATAGGAGTTCCAATAAGTCCAGAAGAACCAATTTGGCTTTCCTCCTGAACGGCCGCAACCTGGAAAATGTGTTAAGGCTAGACGAAAATCCCCTCTCTCTTCTGGCTGTTGTTTTCTCTGACAGTAAATTAATCTGTCAGTTTTGTACTATATGACAAACCTATTGCCTGCAACTGCCCAAGCTTGTTTCGGTGTGGAAAAAGAAAGAGTTGTCATCTTGTTGGACAGTTTACAAGACCCCTATTTTGACTCATATGCATCAAGTGGACAAATAGGACAGATGCTGATTATTAATAACATTTCAAAAAGATTATTACACCAAACACAAGTACAAAACATTAAGAAACAGACATATTTGTCTCTAGTTATCAAAACCTACTGTAAAACTTCAACACACCTTCCCCTTCTTCCTCTCTCTACTTCTTGATTGTCAAGAAGACAAAAGCAAGATGTGAGGCAGTTGTCAGAGTAAGGTTAGGAAGTGATGAAACAATGAAAAGCAGACTGAAAGTGAGAAACAGAATGTCTCTCGGGGGCTCCATCTTTGAAGGAGGAGGTCTGATATGTTGGCGAGGTAAATGCACCCATAGAAGCCATGCTTATGGTAACGAGTTGTTTGGGATGCATACTAATAGACTTAGCTCATGACAGGAGGAGAGCAGACGGTCAAGTTGTTGGTGGCTCAGAAGAACAGTCCTTATACACATCTGGAAACAAGCAGACTTTTTTGTTGATGCAACAATGTATATGGACTAAAGAAGGCTCTTCCCCTATTGTCTTCTCCTCCCACAGGTACTTTGACTCGGTGGACATCTGTAAGATCCACTCGGACTGGCAGGAGGTGAGGCTACAGGGCTGCTTCCCCAGCAAGGCCAGCGGGCCGGTCACTGTCACAGCCCTCACTGTACTGGAGAGGACGGCACTGGAGTTTGCTCTCTTCCAGGAGGGAAGCAGGTACAGTCACCAGACATAGCTCTTATTCCTCCCCTGCGCCTCCTTTTCTGCCCTTCTGTTTCTTGTTCCCTCCCCTCCTGCCTTTGCTCTAACCCATTCATCCCCTCTCTCCCTCCCCAGACGTTCAGACACAGCCGACAGCCACCTGCTGGACCTGTGCATCATGGTGTTTCGCGCCTCCTTTGGCAGCGGCAACAAGCTGACCCTGGGTCGCCTGTTGGCCCACAGCAAGCGCGCGGTGAAGAAGTTTGTTGGCTGTGATGTGATGCTCGAGCCGGGGGAGTATGCTGTTGTCTGTTGCGCCTTCAACCACTGGCAGATGAATGTCAGTGGGACGGGAGGTCCAGCCACACCTAGTAGGTGTACAGATGCAATCAGCAAGCAACACATTTGCTTTTGTTTTTTTGGTTTTTTTAAAATGAATATTTACTCAAAATGAACAGAAGTTTTCAGTTGACGTTCAGTGTACAGTATTTGTTTGTTTTTGTCTGAAGCACATTACTGTCTCCTTGCCAAAGTCTCCAGCCCTACCAGTGGAGCAGCACGGCGGCCATGCCAGGACTTCCCCGGCTACATCCTCGCCATCTATAGCTCCCGTCAGGTGATGGTGGAGCAGGTGGAGGCGACCGCCACCACGCTGGCCGACTCCATCATCCTCCTTACGGAAAACAAAGGGGAAAGACATGAGGTGAGACACATTCATTTCAAAACAAAACAACAAGCAAAGTTGCAATAAAACAACCCACAGATCTGTTAAATATCTGTTACTGAATCCTCACTCCCCAGCTTTGACTGTCCCTGTCCTCCCATCTAGCACTCTCACACCTAAACTCACACAAACACTGTTCATCTTTGAATATAATATATATGCTTGTGAAGCCAGAGAATGCTTGCAACACTGTAAGCCAGAGTCCCAAATCTTATTCTGCTTTTGGAAATGCAAATGCGTGCACATTATCTAACCCACACACACACACACACACACACATACATACGTAGTTGCTCACACCCAAGGAAACAAATTATTCTGGCTCTCCTGAACATCGCTTTCCTAAAAGTGCTGTCACATTGGCTGGTATTTTAGAGGATGACAGAGCTTTTTAAACACTTGAGATCTTTGTTAAATCATTCAGCTCTTCAGCTCTCCAGGAATTCAACACTCACGGTTGGTGGGCCAGGCACTCTGGAGTGCATGGCAGCCACTACAACTCTTGTGTTTAACAATATGGTTAAAGACTTTTTTTTTTTTTTTTTTGGATATTAATAAATAATTTTACCAGTTCTGACTCATGAAAAAAGAGCTTTGGATTATGAGCCACATACATACTGCTGACAGATTTTTTTTTTTAGTAACAGCGGGATTTGTGAATGGTGTTACTACGGTGAAGAGACAGCAGATTAAGCTGTATAGCTGCACTTGTATTAACTTATCAGAGAGAGTTATTATTGTGAATGCAAAATGCAATCTTAAAAGCATGTTGATGTACCTTTTCAGTGCAGCTACACTGTAGTGAATATTTTCCAGCCATCTGAAACATACTGGTGTCAGTCCATCAAAGACCAATGTTTCTTTTTTTTTTTTTTTTTTGCACTTTTTTTGTCATTTAAGACTCATACTGGCAGAAATCTGGTGGATAGTAGCCTCAATAGACCAGAGTGTTGTGCAGCCATGAAGTATTTTGTATGAGGGGAAAAAAACTTTTTTTTTTTTTTTTTTTTTTTTTGCACGTTATGCTATTGGAAGAAATATCACTCTCTTCACCCACACCAGTCTGGGGCATACTGTATATGTGGTTTAATGAGCATTTTATATAGAGTACAAACCCCAGATTGTCCCCAGACTGGAGGGAGAGCAGCACATTATGGCCCAAAGAGTTTCAAGCTGGTAGGGAACACAAGCCGACTTTAACCATTTTAATGTTACAACTCTTGCCGATTGTTGAGTTCCTGCATAACGCAGAAGTCAAATCCTTTTTTGTTTTGTTTTTGCTTCACTTCAGGGAGCCTTGCCCAAGTGTTTTATGGTTGCACGTTCCATAAACATCCAACCAAGTATGACCATCTGTAACACTACATGGTCCACATAAAAATTAAGCACTCATTTAATCTGCATAGACCTTCGCTGACTACTGCATCCTTGCTACTACACCGCTACCTGCTTTCCGCCACTTTAACTCCTTTAACCCTCCTCACTCTCTGCGTGTATAAGCATTTAGTATTGTGTTTCTTAGGCTATGCTGGGGGCCCTTGGGGGAAGCTGAGTGTCCTAACTGAACTGTCCTTTCTTTCACATAACAGTCCCGTACATTTAGTGTATTGGTTTTGGCCTGTAGGTCTTGTAAACATGACACAAATGTGTGCTGTACGGACATTGTAAGCTTTCTTTTCTTCTCAGGGCCGGGAAGGCATGACATGCTACTACCTGACCCACGGCTGGGCAGGGCTCATCGTGGTGGTTGAGAACCGCCACCCCAAATACTACCTCCACGTCTCCTGTGACTGCACTGACAGTTTCAATGTGGTGTCCACACGCGGCAGCCTCAAGACCATTGACAGCGTACCGCCTTTGCACAGGTACACATTTGTACCCTGTTCTCTCTTTTCCTCACATACACACAACTCTGAAAGGCCTTTTTTTTATCACACTATATTTTACCTGGGTAGGAATAACCTAAATAGATAATAAAAGAAGAGATTAATTGCTCTGGGATCAGGTGCAGCAAACATCCACCAATTTAGACAATTATATCTGTACACACATACACACTTACATAAACACGAAGATCCCAGAGGATTAGCACTCTGTATTTCTTAATAAGCTAACTTAGGCTGCTCTCAGCACAGTTGTAGCAGCTTTTGTTTTCTGTTGATCCCAATTTTACGCTTCCCTTTAAAGGCTCGAAAAATATAATAGGTAGATGCACAATCGAGCACGTTGAAGCTGTTCACACATCGTTAGGTTTCTCTGATTGTAAGTTGTTAGGACATCTAATGTAGGAATGTTTCAGTCATACAGACACATTACTGTGCACATTGATGGAAATTTACAACCGTATCACCTCAAAGTTATGTCCCGCATAATAGGAAACTAAAAAGTCACCAAGCATGAACCATGCCTTTTAATGTCGTTTTCGCTCATCTACACAAGATTGTCGGTTCACTTGATAAAAACACTCAGTAGTGCAATTTCACAGTCTTATTTTCCAATTTTCTTACTCATTATCATACACTGTATAAAGCATGTATAGATGCGAAAGCATTTAGCAGCTAGGTAATCATATTCAGGACAAGAGGTAATTATCACTGGAGTGTAGTCAGATATCAGTCGAAAAAAGCAAATTTTTGTTTTGCACCATGTGTCATTATCAACTTGTCTTCCTCCAATGCTAGCTTTAACTTTTCTGAGCAACTAATTCCCAGATCAGTGGTGCATTTAGGGACTGTATGAAAATTATTAGAAGGGACCAGAAAAATTATTTTTGGGGAGAGCAGTGGAGGGTCTTTTAACCTTGTCTCATCCAAGATTTATGGTTTATTTCAGTCTTCCTTTGAAAGATTTATTGTTTTAAAAAATACTGTTTTAATAAAGTAGTTACATTAAAAGATTTTTTTTAAAGATACGAGAAGATTAAAAAGAATTAATAATTGATTAATTAATTAATTAATAATGCTGGGGAATGCTTTGGTTTTTTTATTAAATGAAATATAAGATTCAGCCCACCCTCCTCACCCCAATAATTTTTATACACTCCCTTACTTCACTGCATCATAAACCGTTCACGACTGAAGACTGTGGTATTTGTATTCAGCGTGCACAACATGTCCTTGATTTGCCTTGACTGGAGCTAGAGAGGCTCATAACTGGAGGTGTCTCTCAGCAGCTCAAAGTATTTTTGCAATGTTCTCTGTCTCCCTCTGCAGGCAGGTGCTGGTTGTGCTTTCACAGCTTGAAGGGAACGCCGGTTTCTCAATCACACACCGCCTGGCTCACCGCAAGGCAGCCCAGGCCTCTCTGGGAGACTGGACCCCCACTAAAGCTACCCACAGCCCGCAGCTCACCCCGGACATTGATGGCCTGCACCGGCCCAGGCCACTATGACCACCGCCCACTTTATCCCGCACTTACAAAGACTCTAATCCAATAAACTGTCAGACCACTGGAAAACCAGGTCATGGTGGGCAAGTGGTGTGTGCAGCCCTAAAACATAGAGAAAGATTTTTGTTTGAGTCTTCTTGGATGAACACACACCTGAATGTATAGCATGAATAGGCAGCATTTATGTGGTCTCCTCCTGATGTTCCATAAATGCTGAAGTTTTCATCCGGCCCTCGAGCACTCTGTCCCTCGTCAAGTGGATGTGCCATGTCAGGATGAACTGAGGGAAGCAGGCCACGTGGAGTTACCAAGACGTAGTCACAAAACGATTATTCACCCAGGCGCCAAACAGGATCCAGTTCAGACCATTTAAATTCTGGAGGTTTTTTGTACAAGCGCTGTATGTGGAACAGATGTCAGCCCTCAGCTTCATATGCTTGGAGACGACCCTGCTTTCAGTGAGCTTCACCAAAAGCCAGGGTGGAGTGCTGTAACTACTGAGCCATTTGCCGGCCCACAACTTATGAGCCAATCACCTGCAACGATCGGACATTTCCTTCGACCCTCCATGTCATGCACAAAGACAGCTAACAAAGTGGGACACTTCAGGGGAGGTTTATCTCACCCAGCCCTCAATACAGTACTCAATGAGCCAAACCCAACTTCTAGTTTTACTCCTACTCATACATGTTTTTTTTATTTGAGGCAATACACTTGTCAGTATCAGTCTTACTTATTTTATATATGACCCTTGTTGCTGTCTTGTCCACATTTGTATTTTTGAAGTCATAGAAGAAGCCATCATTCATACAGTACTGTGTGTCTCCACTCCATCACCGCCGCAGTGCTGTCTAGCGCTCTCTAGCTCAGGACCAAACTCATGATTTGTATAGTAAGCCGGAGTCAAGCAAAACCTCAAGATGATTCAGTGACAGGTGTAGCTGGAATAGCATCTTTCTGTATCTCTGTTGTTCGTAAACACTTACTTGCCAGGCTGTGGTGTGGAAGGCATTGTTGTGATTGGGAGGTTTCATCTTGTCAAGTACTGGCACATAATAGAATTCCCACTCAATAACGTTTTGATAGACCAACATACAATGTTGGCTTTTTCCCCTAGAGAGTAACAACCACTGTACCTCTTTTTTTTTTTTTTTGTTCTCTGTCTTTCTTTCTTTAATTCATTTTCACTCTTTCAGTTTGGGGCCTAAACCCTGGAGGTTAGACATCACATGACCAGCTTTGTAGTTTACTCCTCAGGCATGCTGCCTTTTCTCATCCAGTTCAGCAGTCAGTTTATGTCTGAACGCACTAGACATTATATACAGAGTAAATTGATGCTGCATCTTGCACTCTTGGATTGTGATACCCCAAATTTTGTGTCAGATCCTTTTTGGTACAGAAGGTCGGTGAGTATTGGTCTATTTCTCACACTTGAGCAGTTTGCCAGTATGTCAATTTACATTGTAGTGTACTTAGGGAGTACTACAGGAGCTAGTGGCTGTTTGAACAGTAACTTTGCCATAGGAGAGCTCTTAAGAGGAGCTGCCGAGTTTACTCTGGGAGGTCAGGGACCACTTTTGTTTGCATGGGTGCAGCGCAACCATCTGGTCCATCCTCCCACAAGGATACGCTGACAGCACATTAGCGACATAGCACATAGTCCTCGTGTAATAACAAATTACCATTTTGTCAGACTTTCGTGCACACGTAACGAGAGAGAAAAGGGACCCCTGAGACATGTTGTGACACAGAAAATAAGTTTAGCTCTCTCCGAGTTTCGGCTGCTTTGTTTCAAAGGATGGGTTGCCCACAGCTGTTTCACACAGGTCCTCTTTTAGGGCCCCACCCACTTGTTCTTTCCGCTTTCTCCACTGTCAAAGCCATTACTTCTCTTTCACCAAGGATCTTTAGTCCTCACCATGGCAACATAGATGTTTTACTGGAGAGGGGTAGACTAATGCGGTACTATAGTAACAGGTTGAAGTGGGAGACCTTTTTTCCAAGTCAAAGTTGATGTCTAACTATTATGTAGTGGAAAAACTTGAAAGCTGATAAGCAAAATCCCTGGGAGGACTCATACAATGAATGATTGTTTGGTAGAAAAAAAGTATTTTTTATGTCAAGAAGATTTTGAGTCGGAATATTGAAGTTCCTCCATGAGATGATTCACCTCAGGACTCAGTGACCTTGAGTGAAACAAGTGCTGAAACATGCATCATCTCATGAGTGTCGTCCTTTTTGTTGGTGTCGTCAGCATTGATGATCATTGACAGCACTGTGTCCCGGTGCTTGCAGTCTCTGCACAACCACGTTGACCAGCGCCGGTAGGCTGTGCTTCATGCCATCTCCAGGACAATTTGTAAGAAAACTACCACAGCAGTGTAATGTTTCTTTGAAGAAAACTGAAGCTGAAGTAACTGTAAATACGTTTTCCAAAGAAACATTAAAGTGTAATGACCACTTTCAGATATGTTTGCCCTATGAGTATGTGTGCCTGTGTGCGTCATCGCAGCCAAGCAGCTGTGAATATAGTGTCTAATTTATTTGTATAAGTGGTTTGCAGGCCTGATGTCTAATGAATATTGTGGATTACTGAGTTGATGACTGACAGATATAGGAATGTGATCATTTAAGGCTTTAGTTTGAGCCCAGAGGGATTAGCTTGACAAGAAATGAACCTGCACTGAAACACCTGCAAAGACAAGGCACCTCAAAATTCAGTGTCACTGCTGGATCACTTTACATTGACATGAGATTGATTTTTCTTTTATATACTTGTTTTTGTCATCATTGTCATTTTGGCTCTTGCTTGTGTCCTATGAATCCACTCCTCATCTGTTAAGTTGTGGTGGGGACTCTTGTGCTTCAGGGGCACCCTCTGCTGCTGAAGAGGCTGCAGCAAGGGAAAAAACTGGTCCTTGACAGAGCAGACTACACAACGCCTTTTATCTCTTCTCCTTTGTCTGGTTTCCTCCCTGTAAATTGTACAGACTGCAAACACAAACGACACAAAAGATAAAAAATGGGGGGAAAAAAAAATTCAACTGACCCTTTTAAACTTGTAAAAAAAAAAATGAAATTATGATAGAAACAAAAAAATGTTATGCTGAAAAAATGGATCTGTGATGAATGTGAGATATATTTTATTGATCTTTTCTGGGGGAGGGATATGAGTATATGTGTACAAACATACATATGTTTAATTTTCAATCTCAGGTTCCGATGGACCAAATAAATTTTTTTAAAGTAAAAGGCAACATTCGTCATTATTACAAACATCATGTTTTCTACATTTAAATGTCCATCTACTACACACTCACAAAGAGGCTGTCTTAGTTTGTTACTCACAGAAATGACCTGACAAGAAGGCAGAACTGTCAAAACAGAAATTAGTTTTGATTTTTTTTTTTTTTTCTGTTCAGTCTGTTGCACTTGATGAATAATAAGAGGAAGTCAAAACTTTCAAGCTGCAGATATTTAAGGAGAAAAAACGTCTGATAAGAGGATAATGTATTTACATATCAAAAATGTTTTTCATTTACATATACACTTGTTTACTGCACTTTTATTGATTCTAGAAATTCACTTTCTGATGTGTTTGTCACCACTGATTCCTCTTTGATCTTCATTTCCTGGCTTGTGATGTGCGTCTTCTCATCTCTGGATTTCCTCATCCCAGCACAGTGTGTTTTTGCTGAATATTTTTGAGGAATATATCAGTCTTGGGTATTTTATCCTTATGTTTGTGTGTATGTGTCCACTCCCTGTTTGAGTCTCCACCTCCTCTCCCAAACCTCCCCCACCTTTTGCCTTCACTGCCTTCCACCCCACCCATCTTTTTCTAAAAATGTACTTCTGACCTGTTTTCCACTCCTCTCTTCTTTGTCCCCCACCTTCCTCAAAGGCAAATCCCCTCCCCAATGCATCCAGCTCCCTCTCCCTAGTCCCCCCCTAACCTCAGATGCCAGGAGCACTCCATAGTCCTCAGCCCACCCCTCTCCTATTTTGGCTCTCTGGGGGTAAGTTTTCAAGACCCCAGCAGAGACACCGTGAAGGCTCCACGAGGTGTTCACATACAGCAATAAGGAGCTGTTAATCAGTTCCTTCTATCCTGTACCCAGAACCAAGAAAACTCAGAATCATCTAGAAGCCACTCTCTTCGTCTGGAACTGCAGGTACATCTTCTAAAATATGTCCATGTCTTGGTGTAGTGACATACCCGAGTCTTCGTGGTCAGTGGTTCATGGCAAGGCAGGGTGAAAATGTAATGATAATGCTGAGGCCGGATAGTCAGTGGAGGGACTTTGCATGCTAAAAACTACCATGGACAGATATGTGAGGAGAGAAAAGCAAAAACCAGCCCCCTTGTGGGAAATCTGTTCATTTCCAACCCCAGGCCTCCCTGGTGCTCTGTAGATAGGAAGGAACTAATTAGATATAGGCCATTCATTTCTGTCTGCAGACATGATAAGGCTAAATCATTCCCTAGCAACACAGAGTTCCTCAAAGTACACGAAAAGTTGTTTTTTTCATGTAAAACTGGAATGAGGAGCGTTGAGAGTACAAAAGAGTGTCTCAGCGTGATAACGTAAAGTATTTATTGTGCCAGTCTAGAGTTATAGCATTTTATTGCTACAAGCTTCATGGAGTTGAATGCAGTTTGCTGTATTTTGAAGGGCCAGGTTAAGTACTGCTGCCCTTTAGAGACAGGTAAATATTTTTAATCACAATAAACAGGGAATAAAATTATATGCACTTGATCGAAACCAAACAGAAATTAGATTATATGTAGCATACTTGCTACCATACATGATTCTAAACAACTAACTCTTGGATGTTAGTTTCCAGGAAAATCGACAGGAACGCTGAAAGAGGCATGTGAGGTACAGAGAGATGTGTGCCTCCACCACCAGATGATCACATTTCTTTCCCCTCTTATTTTCGCTCGTGTCAAGCCAAGTAAATAAATCATATGACATGCAAGTATGGGGAGGCAAGAGTTGCAGAGATGGAGGTTTTTCTGTCAAGGCCAGAGGCACTTGTGACGCAGGTCGAGGAACATGCCTAATACAGCCTCTGCTTGTCTGAGATTTGGGTGATCCTCTTGTCGTGACCGTTTCTGTCATCAGGGCATCAGGCTAGAGTGCATCTGTGTGCAAGATGGTGTGTTTTGAAGCACAAAGGCAAGCCTGGTCTACTTTACACCTTTGTATCTATGTTGAAAAAGATACCTATGTCTGCCTTGAGATTAACACAATGTATGATAGGAAGGAATCTATACTGTCTCTGTTTATGTATAGCCCATTTCACTGCTACCTGGTACAAATCTCATATCCTTGAAAAAGTCATTCTTGACAATCTGGAGAGCCTTACTTTGTGTACTTGTCTATAACTGTGTGTTTCTTAAAATGCTATCATCGGTTATGAAATAGCTTTTGTGGGTCCAGGCAGCCGTGATGCATTATCAAGAGTAGCATTTCAAGACCTTGTCTGGAGTCATCCAAAAGCAGAGTGCTTTGTGTTACTTGGTTGTCAGGGTGCATGGTACAAATACCTCTGTGTCTCTGTGCTGTATGTCCTCTCACTAAAGTCTATATTCCAGCTCTGTTTTTTCTCATTTGTCAGTCTGACCTTGTGGGAGTTCCCTGTCCCTCACAACCCACTGACTCTGCTTTGTATCCGTCAGTGAGCACACAAAGACTTGTAAACGAATTGATTTGATGTTTTAGAACTTCAAAGGGGGTTCAACTGGTGCGGGGCGTTTTGTTCCAGGTAACGGGTCCAGTTTGAGTGATATATTCCAGCAATTGCCAGCGCAGGGCACTAGTAGATGACATCGAGTTACGGCACGGTAAAAGCTGAGCTAGGTTCAAAATTGGCAGTTTTGTAAAGCTCTGACCACATCCAGCACCACTAATGGGTGTAGTCAGAGGCATGTTTTGCTGCACCAGTAAACGAAAACCAGTAGTGCTCTCATGATGTCCTGGAGTACACCTGCGTATCACTGCAGCGAGGTGACAAGTTGAAACCACGGGAGTCAACGAAAACAAGATTTTCAAAAAGGTGTTAAGTTACTGTTTAAATGCCTGTTCACCCTCTGAAACAGGCCAAAACAATTGATATATGTTCAATACAATATAAAAGTAAATTAAATGTTCTGTTTTTTTTTCATGCATAATTCTTCTGCTAGTGAAAAGCGAAGGCCACAACATGGCGTTTCAGACCCCAGCACTCCATCAGTCCTACACTCCAGGGACTGATAGCGTCTTTTCCGACCAGTCTGGCTTTTACTCTCTGGACTGCAGCGTGCCTGGGCTCTCTAGGGTGATTCTCAACAAGCTCAACATGAAGGACTATGGAGAGTACAGGTAAAAACTGATATTAACAGCCATTCATAAAACTGATGATGTACTCATTACTCAGCCAAGTTTCTTGTTGCATTTTCATAACACCAAGACTGTGATTCGTTAATATGCCATACATGATATAAACGACTGGTTACTTTTTCATATAGTTGCACTTCACGACTTCATTTGTCCCAAACTCTCACAACGTTCACTAACAAGGGCTGCCATCGAGGGAAAGGCTAAAGGAATCTCCTTCTGCAACTACAAGGAGATGTTCCAGAAGATGGAGGAGACCTTTAAGTTCTGCACCGGCTGCAACAAACTCCCAGAGCATCTCAGCGAGGGACAGACCCTGAAACGTTGTGTAAAGTGAGTGCAAAGCCACAACTGAAGGGTGATACTTGTGATCATCGATGTGTACACTTTAATAGGCGGTATGTGGTGCATGAACTACACTATTCCAGCATTACCACTCATTAACATTAATCAGTGTTGACAATCAGAATATTTTAGGCGACTGAAACCTACACCGTTCTCTTTTCAGCTCAATCATCATCCTGTAAGGACATTGTTCTGACACTGTTGCCCAATAGCTGTCATGTGTGAAGTATTACCCGTTGCCATTGCCGTTGCCATCATCGGCAGAATGATAGGCCACCAAGGTGTGGACAGCTCTCCAGAGGTGGAAAATGGCCAGTAGCAAATATAGCTAAGTCCCCTGACTGTGATTCATCTCTCTGCAACTCTATAGCTTATTAAGAGAAGTTTAATGTCGTTTATAATGTCACAACACAACAAAGTGCATTTCAAACGAGTTAATTGAGAGTAAGGAGTGGGACATTATGCTGCATATTCACAAGTGCCTCTTTGTTTTTGTGCCTCATTTTTGTTCTGGCTCTCTGCTTTTCTATTGCTCTCTCTCTCTCTGGTTCACACACACTCACACACGCTGTCATGTATGTGCATTCCTCTGAAATTCCCAGCTGCTACTGCTCTCTCAGAAAAGTCACCAGTAGCAGCAGACAAAAAACAGAATTGCTGATACAAGTAAAACTCTCCAGACCTCTGACATCTGAGAATTAAAGCAATAGTCCAACAGTCCCCACTTGTGACTTCCATTACATTCTTAATTCTCATTCTGATTAATTTTGCTCTATTTCTTACTATTAACGCTTAGGTATCTCTGCTAAAGTGTTGCATATTTTACCTTTCACAGCCAACTCTGTTTTCTCACCTTGTTTTGATTCATTTGTCCACTTGTATGCCTCTTTTGGAGAATTAGTACGCCCTAGTGGCCTTCACGCAAGAACAGGTTGGCTGATAAATGATTTTATGTAAATGTGGGTGCCTCTAAGGCTTGCAAATGATTGCAATGCAAAGTAATATAGTCTCCCACTGCACCAACTGGCCCTGGCTGTCAGACCTTGAATCTGACACATTACATCACCACCTAAACGGTGCGACAACACAAAAGCCCACATACAGTTCATACAAAGAGTTCGTATAATCAGTAATAAATTCCAACTTATGCCAGTCACGGATGTTTTCGCCAGCTGTCATCTAAAGAAGGACAGAATTCCTCTTCAGTGTCATGAGTTTACCACCGTACGAGAAGTCAAATATAAAGATGGCTTCTGGATTAATGTAAGATGCTATTTACATCCTGGCACAAACAAAGCATTCTAATAATAAAGAATCTATCGTGATATATGTTACAAGTAATGTAACCCCAGAGGATTTTACCTAGGATTATACTCGGGTACAGCAGTACTTTGACCTAAACGCTAACATGAAGATGATAATAGGCTCACGACATTGCTAGCATGTTGATTTTTAGCAGGTATAATGTTTACCATGCTCAACATCTTAGTGTAGCATGTTAAAATGCTAATTATCACTAAAAAAAACTAATTCAAGTGCAAAATAAGTTATAGTTTGGGGATATGAATTGGACACTATACAACTTTGCCGATTAAAGTAGTCCCTCTTGTTAATCTTCCATGCCTTTCATAGTTTCTTTCCATCTCCTGTGTCGCCCCCCCTCACAGGTGCTTGAATGTGTACTACTGCACCAAGGACTGTCAGAGAAAAGACTGGCCTCAGCATAAAAAGGTCTGCAAGCTGCTGCGTCTGGTGGCCATTGACAGACTAGTGGAGTGGCTGGTGTTCACTGGTGAGAAATGAAAAGGGGATGCTGTTTAAATTGAAATGCCTTAATAGCCATTTGAGTTCCCAGAACAGAGAAGTTGCATTAATGAGATGGTATATTTTAAAGCTGAGCTGCAGAAATTAAATGCCCGAGAGTCAAAAAATGACAGAAAGTCGCAGTGCAATACTGGTGTGATTTTGAATTTAATTAAAGTTCCTCAGCCTTTGCTTTTCAAACGAAGTTATCACATTTATCTATGTCTTCAGTATCATAAATGCTCTACCACCCACACAGGTGACCTCCCATTCCCCACTGAGAAGTGGTCCAAGTCAGCCGCTGAGGTGAGGAACTGGGACGACTGGCTCCCTATGCAGGGGGACCTCACGCCACGTCTGGACAGTATTTTGTCTGGTACCAACATGGCAAACCTTTGGAAAAATGCCAGCAGGGCACGGCCAGATGACGCTGACCTGCGACAGTCTTTATGGCGGATTCAGAGCGAGTTCCTCTCTCGAGTTCTCACAGTTGGGACGGCCATTCAGCGCTTTGGCCTTGATCCATACACTAAACCCCTCACTATTCACCTAGCAGGGGCATCCCACAATGAGACCATGGGCGCTAGACTAACTGATTATGATGAGCTGAACAACATGTTCCCTGGACACCAGGGCATAGAGATAGTCATGGTGGGACCAGAAGTGGTGGACGGCCCCATCATGAGGCCTCCTCTCAGGGCATCTGGTCCCAAGCAGAGGGTCTACATCAGTGCCTACAAGGGGCTCTACCACCAGTTCTGGGAGGAGCTGGTGGAGAGAGAGGAAGCAGCCAAGCCAGATCTGCTGGTCGGATTTCATCCTGGTATGTACATACAACATCATGCCATCCTGGAGACATGATTGTACAAACGCTAAAATTTTGACATAGGTCTGGTTGAAAGGAGTCTTTCATCCCAAATTGCTTTTAAATCAACCAACAATGAACATAATCATCACTGCAGCTAAAAATAGAAACAGCTCAGTTTAAGTGGTCAGCTGTCTCAGAGAACCAGTGACTTCTCTCCCGTCGTGCCTGTCTGACAATAAACTCTTTCAGAGAACAGAGCAAGTAGGAGATATATAATTCACTAGAACTGGCCTATTCATCAGTGCCAGGCTTTTATTGGGGATTTGGGTAATTAATGGGAGCAGCTGGGAAAGAGTTTGGCTTCTGATTGCTGGACTCAGCATAATGTCGGTAAGCTGTCCTTTTGAAAGGGGAGTGTCAGTCCAGCCCCTCAGATTCACTCAGGCGCACACTGCATGCCATAGTCATGTTCAAAATCACTGATTTAAACCAACCTCTCCTTCCCTGTCCTGTTTTCAGTCGGAGGACATACAATATTCTGACCTAATAAAACCTTTCTCTCTGAATTATGGATATAGTTAATACATTTGGCAAACAAATCAAAGGCAACTACAACTTTTTCCCCACTTGAAAAAAAAAAATGTATGGCATCAACTTTCTATCCAATTGTCCGTCGTCACAGACAACTACCTCATTAAAGTGGCAATAAAACCCTACACCTCCTAAGCTCTTGCACTGAATCAGTTCTCTGACCCTTTAACCTGCAAAGCAGCAGTAAAGCCCCAACCCAACTGCACCCATAACCCCTGGCTCAGTTGTCACTGCAATCACTGCAGGCTCCACTGGAGCTATATATACATGAATCAATCATCCTGCAAGTAAACTGCGTGAGTGCCTGGCAGAGCACTGCATTATAACACTGATAGGGGAGCAGGCAGCATGACAGAATTAATAAAAAGGAAGGTGTGTGTGTGTGTGTGTGTGTGTGTGTGTGTGTGTGAAAGTCAGAAACAAAAAGAGAATGAGAAGCGGGAAGGCTACAAGAAGAGCAGTGAAAAACAGATAAACAGAGGAAACAGGGAGGCTTGACCATAGAGAATAGGAGAGCAAGGATGAAGTCAGCTGTCAGCTCTCACATAGGGGATGGATGTGGGCTAAAATAATGTCATCCACACAGAAATAGACCCACTGAAAACAGGAGCCTCAAAAACACAAACACATCATCCAGACAGCTTTTTGTTATTCATGAACTAAACCGGATCTTCATATTTCTAAAATGTATTTTTTCAGACCGGGGAACAAAGTCATTCTACTATCAATAACAACAACTTTATCTACCATATAACCCAAAGTTCCATTGGTGCAAAGCAATTATTTCAGTCATTAACAGTCACACTGAAACATCTCTTTGCCACCTTATCTCCTGAAAGTCTAAACGCATAAACACTTACTCCCTGTTAAATGTTTTACCGTGATGAGAAGTGTAACCTCGGGGATGTTCGTATCATAGCATCCATTATTCAAATCAAAATCCTCTCTTTCTGCAGTTTGAGTTCCCTGGAAAGATGTGGCAGGCTGTGGATAACCTGATACCATCTGTGTGCCAGTATCACGGGCCTAACAATTCTCTAGCCTCTGTGGCATGTTCATAGCCCCTCCAACAAAGACATATCCAGTATACACCCCAGTATGCACATTGCACAACAGCTGAAGCTTTAATAAATTCATGGCTTGCTTTCATATTTCTCATTTGCATACTTTTTCTGAAAGCTGATTAAATTTTAATCTGTGGTTACATCTTACTCTTGGACAGACTAATAGTGCGAGACTTTATTGATCAGCGTAGTGAAATTCTCTGTTTGCTGCTCTCCCGGTTTTGTCTCAGCCGAGGGACACGTAAACCGGATGGATTTACAGTGTTTGCTGCCATGGTGGCTTGAACCTCGGTCATCTGGTCGAAGCGCGAGCTATTCACCACACTACCCTGCTGCTCAGAAAAAAAAAACATACTACTGATATTATAAACCACAGTCATGGGAAAGTGAAATCTGTCAGTTAATGTGCTGCAGGATTATGTACTCAACCCAGCTTAAATATAGCCAGACTGCTGCACTGGATTGTCTCTGTGTATGTGAGTTGGAGCAAATGAAGTCAAGTTTTTTTTTAATTTTTTTTTAAACGAGGTCAACCTGTTGGGAGCAAGATTAACTTTGTCATATTGCATGAAAATTAGCCAGAATGCAAAACACTGTAAATGACACGTCCAGAAGGAAATGTATTCTAGCTAACAAGAGAAAGACAAGGCCAGCTGGAGACTAATCAAGTATAATCCATTCGATCTTCACCTCACAGAGGGAAAAAAAAACCTGTCTTTCCCTCCATCAGTCTGCATGAGAGGGGTTGTGACAAAAAACAGACGACTCGAGTGCTTTTTAGTCTCAGTGTCTTCTGATGGAACAAGGTGTGGCCACATGCTTCAATGCACCAATTACGATTTAACAGGATTTACATCAAAAGCTGATGGTGAGTTGTTTTGCCTTTTTATGTGTTTGTTTGTTTGTTTTTTTACCCAGGGTTCCACGCTAACCAGGGTCTGGTAGAAGGTTGGCTGCCTACCCTTTTGCTGCTCAGAGACTATAACATCCCTTCCCTCTTCACCATGTACAGGTTAGTCACATTATTGTATCTCAAAAAAAAATAAAATAAAATAAAAATAAAATAAATACCTGTTTCACATTTTATAACAGACATAATAAAATGTCTTGACCTTTGAGCAGTAGTGAATATTTGTAACTTTTTGTGATGAGGTTCTCATCACAAAGATGAGAACCTCATGTTTGTGGATGTGAAAATGAAGTCTGTGAAGAGGTGTTTAATCTCTCACTCATCTCTCATGAGGAGCATGAAACTAAACTTACTTGATTAATTGATTCCTTCACCGTCTCTTTGTCCCCACAGTGAGATGGAGCTCAAGTACTCACTGCAGATCCTGCTGGAGTTGGAGGTGCACATTAGGGACAGTGGACCCAATCCATTCACCTCACAGAAACCAGAGCAGGTCCAGGCCTGCCCCAACAAAACCCCAGCCTACTGCAACTCTCACTACATCTGTTTCCAGGGACTGCTGCCACGAGAAGACTTTCAGGAGCCAGGTCCAGACAATTAAGAGGCCACCATAAAGAAAAATTGCACAATAGCTACATACTAATGTAACACATGATCTAAAATTACACTTAAAGAAATGATGTGTTGTCACAGAACCTAACTTGAACTAAACCATTGTTTATTTTCTTTCTTCGTTTTTGTGATTCTGTTTCTCATTTGTAGCTGTTGCTGGGCTATGAGTATGTGGTGTGTCAGCAGTGGATGTAATGATGGTGAACGTTATCCTAACCTGCCTTCATTCGTGGCTCAGTTCAACATGTGTTGATGCTTCAAACAGTCGTCTGATCATCATTGAATTGTCTTCTCTAATAGACAATATAATACTCCTTTACTTGCTGAGTAGAGACTCTGCATGGGCAACTATACCTTTCCTCTGTCTCTTAACAATAAAAAGGCCAAAAAGGCAAACAGCATCTGTTTGACGGCTGTTTTCAGTTTTATTTAGGTTGGATTACATATCATATTATATTGTAAAACACAGCATGAGTTACAGGATTAAATATTGCCAAGAGATAGGTAATCGTCTGATATGACACCACCTTAACAAAACTGAACATTATATGCGTCACTAATTCCAGGCCTCTTTTATGGGAGAGCGTTGTATTACAAGGCATGGATAAATCATAGGGTTCTTGCCTCTGTAACAGCTATAAAAATGCCACTTCAGGACTAGAAAAATTACTCTTAGACCTAATTTCTGCAAACATTTCAAGCAAAAGTTTGCATGCCATCTCTCTGAGTAGCTAAAGTCCTTAGATTCCAGCTTCCAGCCAAAAAGAGAAATGGCTCAGTTTTCCTACAATTTACCTGTAGTCAAACAATAAAGCAAATGAGAACAGTTAGGGAATACTGTATGTTAGAGTGATTTACTCATGTCACTTCTGCAGATTATTGCCTTATCACAATGATCTTCCCACTTGAAAAATCATTTCTAAATGAATATAGGGGGTATGTAATGGGGGTTGTAGAAATGGGGTGTTCGTGTACAGTATAAGAATCCCGCTTTGCAAAGGGTGATCTGTAGCAAGGAAGAAAGGTGGAGAAAAAAAAAGCCCCGTTTCTTGGTGGATTAATGTGTGAAAATAATTAATAATGCTCAATCACGACACTGATACTACTGTGCTAAACATAAACATTACATCCCCGTCCCTTGTTTTCATTCATACGCAGGGGAATTCTCTTGGGAGCTCTGGTGAAACAGCCTTTACAGTGCGACACCGACCTCTAGTGGATGAAAGTGGTAGAAAAAAAAAAACCGCACAGGAAACATAGGTGTTGTTGCATTAGCGGGGCTCGGGAACATTAGCGGTCGCGGGCTATGTCCTGGTGGGTTTCCTTAAAATTAAATTAACTGAACCGATATTTTTAAATTAAAAGAAATAGTATCCTACAACAATGCACGGGCTTATGGGTGTTTTCTTGCCCTAAAAAAAAACAATACACATTCACAGATATATGTCTATATATAGGTATGAATGTAGTTTTTGCAATGGCTCGTGTGGGTCCAGCTCCTGTGAAGGCAGGAACGGTCTGGAGTTGTCAAGAGTTTTCTGGAAGGGAGAGCACAGGTGCGAGGTCGTGCCGCGGCGCCCCCCCCTCCCCCCCCCCCGGACAGGCTGCTCAGATAACCCGAGGAGCAGCGGAGGAAGGGACAGGGGAGCCTGTGTGACACTCGCGAAATGACGGAAACTGAGAGGTAAGCAGGTTTTTCCCACCCGGCTGGCAGCTCCTTTGCCCCGCGCTTTAACGTCGGAGGACATTTCTACATTTACATTTACATGTACACGCTTGTGACGCCGTAACAGTCAAACAGAGCCGCCCGGTGCTCTTTCATAGTGACAGCCTGACATTTGAATGGCATTTGGAGATACCAGCATGCCAACCACGGCCTCTTTCGTTTGCTCCCTACTGTTCCTTGCTGTTGCTGTTCTGCAGCATTTTTTTTTTTTTTTTTTCATTTGTAAACTCGCTACAAATCTGCCCCTTCGTCCCCTCCACTCCCCTCCTCACAACTGTAGCAAATGTCCCAGTCTAAAAATGGAAGACTGTAGGCCTCAAGAGTCTATTGGTGAGAACACAGTCCAAACATATTTTAACAAGTTGGATACTTTGGACGTTTATTATTGTTAATGTTTTTGAAGTTACTAATCTGTTACCGGTCAGCTCTGCATGTTATTCTCCTCTGTTTTTAATTTCTTCTTCTAGAGTTGTTCCGGAGACCAAGGGTAAACCCATGGCCTTCCGGTCTCAAAAAGTGATGTTTGAGAAGATGGAGGAATCTTTTGAAATCTGTGCGCATTGCGAAAAGCGACCACATCAACTTTCAAACCCAAAGAGCCTGAAGCGTTGTGCTAGGTGAAAAAAAATATATATATACCTATATATATATATGAATGATATTCCATCCAGTAAGCCTATGCCTCCAAGATATTTCCTCAGAAAAGTTAGGAATGCTACCGACGGTAGATCTTCCTTTTTTTCCTCTCTTTGCACAGATGTCTAAATGTTTACTACTGCTGTAAGGATTGTCAGAAGGAGGACTGGCCCAAACACAAGAAGCTCTGCTCACAGCTGCGTCTAGTTGCCATCGACAGAGTTGTGGAGTGGCTTGTGTTCAAAGGTGAGACGCCCACACAAACAGTAAAAGACAGTGAGAAAAAGTCAGGTGAATTCTTCTGAAGAGAGGAATGAAGGAATGTGTAAGAAAGGATAGTTACCAAAACTCATGTACTTCTATTAAACTACTAAGCTCATTTTAGATGGTTTTTTTTTTTCATCATCAGGAGAGCTTCCATTCGCCACAGGAAAATGGTCAAAGCCCCAGTCAGAGGTCAAAGTTTGGGATGACTGGCTTGCGATGCAGGGAGATCTCACAGCTCGCCTCGATCCCATTTTAAACGGAGCAACCATGAAAGACTTGTGGACCGATGCTGGCAGGCCTCGGCCTGACGACGAAGACCTGAAGCAGTCGCTGTGGAGGGTCTGTAGTGAGTTCTTCTCCAGGCCGCTGACCGTTGCCTGGGGGATGAGGCTGTTTGGCCTTAACCCCTATTCCAAACCCTTCACCATTCACTTGGTGGGAGCAGGCCACAGTGAGACACTGGCAGCCAGACTGACAGACTACGATGAGCTGAACAACATGTTCCCCGGACACCAGGGAATCGAGATTGTCATGGTGGGACCAGAAGTGGTGGACGGCCCCATCATGAGGCCTCCTCTCAGGGCATTTGGTCCCAAGCAGAGGGTCTACATCAGTGCCTACAAGGGGCTCTACCACCAGTTCTGGGAGGAGCTGGTGGAGAAAGAGGAAGCAGCCAAGCCAGACCTGGTGGTTGGATTTCATCCTGGTGTGGACCTTTTCCCCATTATGCAAAGATATAATATCAAACTCAGTGTTATGCCATGAAATATAACATTTTTTGTGTCAACAAACTGAGTCCAAGCTGATTTTACTGAGAACATAAGCATTTATCGACTTATATACTGAAAAGCCTCAGTAGGATTTATATTCATACTGAGCTTTCATTGACTCATTGTCATCTTTGATGTCAAGGGTTTGATGCAGCTCAGGACCTGGACCAGGGTTGGCTTCCGACACTTCTGCTCCTCAGGGATTATGAGATTCCTTCCCTTTTCACTGCTCTCAAGTGAGTGTTACAGACTAGTAGTCACACAGTTAAATTCCTTGTAACAGAACTACATAACTCTCTCTCTCACACACACACACACACACACACACACACACACACACACATATATATATATATATATATATATATATATATATATATATATATATATATATATGTGTGTATGTATATATGTGTGTGTGTATATGTGTGTGTGTGTGTGTGTATGTATATGTCTGTGTGTGTGTGTATGTATATGTCTGTGTGTGTGTGTGTATATGTCTGTGTGTGTGTGTATATGTCTGTGTGTGTATATATGTGTGTGTGTATATATATCTGTGTGTGTGTGTGTGTGTGTGTAGATGTGTATGTGTGTATATGTATATGAAAAAAAATGTAAACAGGTTGCAGATTACAAATTACAATACAATGATACTTTTTTTTTTTTTTTTAATTTGTAAGTTTAAGTAACTTGAAATACCTCAGATATTCACATAATATGTAATATATCAATAATATGTAATGGATTGCATTTTTAAACTGCCCTGCCTTCTTAACCTGCAGACCCGTCATTTGAATTAACAGTGAATGGCATGCAAATTGGCACATTGACAGTGATACATATTATTTGCATTACTGTAGTGTATGTTACACAAGGGCTTGAAAGTATGCACATATACTGAGTGTCTGATGAATGTGGTACCTCCACTTTTAACGTTTCATCAAGGGTGAATGCATCCATTAAAAATGACATCCATTATTGCATATGTGTCATAGCTACTGATGCTCCTTGTCCGCTACCCACAGTGAGACTGAGATGACCTACTCCCTGCAGATCCTGCTGGAGCTGGAGATGGACATGAAGGGAAGCGGAGCCAACCCCTTCTCTTCGCTGAAACCGGAAGTGGTGGGCTCATGTCCCAACAAGCCTCCTGTCTTCTGCAACTCCCACTACTTCTGTTTTCAGGGTCTACTTGAGACTGCGGAGTTTGAGGAACCAGAAGAGGCCTGAAGGAGCTAAGTGCTGCGGCGCACACATGCTGTTGCCTGTCACATCTGGAGCTCCGTTTTTTTTGGACTATGAAGCATTGTTTTTTTTATGCCTGTATTTTCTTAAAATATTTTTTTCCAAAAATAGTTAAAAAACAACATGTAAATACATCTGTATTATTATTATTATAAAGTTAGTAGAATTTTACTTTAACAGCTGTAAGTATTGGATCTGACATTTACATTCACTATCTCAGTTTCATGGCAAGCAACTGCCACAGTTTTAAGATTTTTCTATACTGTCTCTGAACTATTGTTTTGTTTGCAGAGAGGCAATAAAACTGTAGAAACAGTCAAATGTCTACGGATAATATGTCTACAATAAAAAAAATCAAATTATTAAATATAGGGCTGTATTGTCCAATCTGGTTAAATCAGATCTTTTCTTTTATTTATTTTAAAGATGTCATTTCACCCAAGAATAAAAAGGCATGTTTCATGAGTTTACATTTATCTTTTCATAACTTGTGAGAATTAAGTACACAACTTAGTTGCAATTAACAATATAACACATCATATCATATTGTCACCTTCTCATTTGAACACTTGTATACAACAATGCAGGATTTTATGTTATTTTCTAAAGATTAAAAAACTAACAAATATTTCACTTGATTTTGGGCTGTAAATTAATTATTACTTTGCATCATTTATTACACAACATACATTACACATACATAGCTGCTGCCCATTAAAAATTTCCATTCAACGCAAGCGAATCAGTGTTTTCATCTTAATGTGTAAATACATGATCATGTGTACACTTCTAGCGAGATTTGAAGGATAAAACCAGGTCTACAATGTAAAGGACAAGGTTGACAACGGCTCCAATGGTAACAGTGTTAACGTCTGCATAGGAACACTTGTGAAAACAGATGTAAGGATTGTAATTGTAGCGTCTGTAACCGAAGACAGGCCAAAGAATGACAGCAAGCAGGTACAACAGCACTGCGGCGATGTTGAACACAAACTCCATCATACTGAACCCAAATGTGAGGAGACACTGCAGTAGTTTGAGAAGATGGAGAGCTATGATGACCACAGTGACCAGGAGGCAAACAGCAAACACGATGATGCAGCATATCATCCCAAAAGGACGAAAGGCCCATTCACCATTTACAAAGGCGATAAAAGCCTCTGTTGTGCGGAGAACTCCCCTCAGGCTGGATAGGTAGCCGCTTGGAAAAGTCTTTTTTTGCATTACGGCATCAATCAGGAAGACAACAGCGGCGACCAGGGAGAAGATGAAACACAAGATGTTGACGATGCAGGAGAGGCAGACGAAAACAGCTGCAAAGATCAGTGTGGCAGAGCTGATCATCACAGCACACAGGATGGTCAGCCCGCAGGTCAGGTCAGCCCAGTTGGGGAGGAGGGCAGCCAGCAGGATGTGCAACATTCTGGCCTCCATCACAGTCAGGACCAGGGGCACAGTGATGCAGAAAACCCAGACAAACTCACACCACACGCCCCATGGACTCACCATCCTGCCTCTGAAGATCACGATGACGAAAGATAAAGCGCTGAAGATTATTTCCAGGAGGCGTAAAATGCCCTGACAGCCTACGAGTGAGCCACACATGATGCTTAGTTTAAGACTTCCAGATCTTGAAACCAAAAAGTAGAATCCTCTTGCGCCTGTACTCAAGTTGAACTGTGCTAGTTGCTACTTCTTCAGTAACTTTGAATACTTCATTCCTTGTTGCTACCACTGCTCTGTTCTTACACTGAAATGGGACCATACGTTATACGACAGGCCAGCATCATTCACGCATTTCCATTTATTCAAATTTCTTGGTCCAGCACTCTAAAGGGGTTTTTCTGTGAACGTCTCTTTAGTAAAACAACTGCTTTTAACTAGAGTTATTTATTTAGTAGTAAATATTTATCAAAATCCATCATCAGTTACTAAGATTTATTATAATAATATTAATAATAATATGAATTATAATATTATTATACTGCAAATTTTCTTTCTTTTCTCACTGTTATGTTTGTTTTCTATATGTCTGAAAATAAATGAATTCAATCTTCAATCTCAACTGTGAATTGAATGGAAAATTCTTTGTGACTTGCTCCGAACAGTAATATACTGTAAACAGACGCATACACACCATCTCTCTCACGTACATATTTTTTCTATAATTTTAAACCTTTTCAATTGATAGTGAAAAAATCAGGACACAAATATGAGAGCGTCACTTTACAGCGTCTTTATTCCCACTGCACACAAAAAACTTTTGGTTTTCTGGCCTTTACCTGTGTCTGTGGCTGGCACTTCACAGGAAACTGTGGTTCATTCATGTAAAATCTCACTTTCAAACAGACATAATGCAAGTTACAACTTTAACATGATATTCAACAACAGTGCCATAGACAGTTTATATTCCGAATATACTCTAAATACAGAACAACACATTTGGGAGGATAAATATGGAGAATGGAAAATTATGCATGGAGCTGGTGTGTAATTTTAAGTTTAATTGCACATCATAGATTGAACACAATAAAGTGGACAATGCAGAACTTAACAGATTAATAATAAAAATTCTTGGTTTCAACAAAATTGTACTCATTTCTCATGCAAACATGATATGCAGATAATCCATATATAGGACTGTAACCAGAAACCTCACTGCTCAAAAATGTTTTCTGCTCCGTGTTCAGTCTGATTGTGAGTCTGTCTGACAAATGCACCGTTTTCTGCATTGAGAACATCATGTGAGTTGTATAATGTGATCATGTGTTCATTCTGCTCTTGTGTGTTGGTCAGTTTTTTTTCCCCAAATTACAGTGAGGCATGAAAAAATGTAGATCAGATCTTTTAGGTACGTCATTTTGACTGTGATCAGAAATTGATATTTAAAGCTCCATTCTGCCCCATTAGAGATTTTGTACAACCTATTATGTTTACCCAAATGTGTAAAATGTGATCATGTGACCTCAGATCGGAAATGGTATTGTTCATCAACATGGGAACAGGCTTTAAAAGTGTTATTCAGAGTAGAAAAAGCTTAACTCCCATACAGACTGTTTTGTTTCAATGCTGTGGGAAGATATGTTGAGCATACAGTTTTCAGTTAAAAAAAAAAAAATTTGATCAAATTGACGTAAAGTACATGCAGTTATTTGAAGGTGTAATCAAAGTTTGGAGGTTTTAAAATGATGATTGGAAAGTCGCCACTACTTTTATGTGCGTTTAAAACCACAGATACCAAGCAAGGTAAAAATGAGGTCCAATGTAAAAAGAATGAGATTCACATAGGTCATGAATGCAACCATAAACTGAATGGCCCAGATACAGAAGCTGGGTGGACAGTCACTGGGACGAGGGTTGTTTCTGAATGTAAAAATGGGCCACATGATTGCAGCAAAAATATAAAGCACAACAGACACCACCAGGAATATAAACACAAACCTGTCCAAGTTAAAAGGCAAACATGTCTTCAGTTTCTTGAGGATGTTGGTGGCTATGATTACAGGGAGGATAGGGAAAGGAATGGCATATGCTATAATGCACAAGATCAGAACCGGCTTGTCTCTGTAACCAGTCAGTGATATAAAAATGATGCAACTCACGAAGGCCTCCAAAACCTTGAAGAATCCAGGCAGAGCAGCCAGGTAGCTCCCCTTCTTTTTGTCCAGGATTTTGTCCTTCACCACTTCAAGTGTGTAGACAAAGCCACACAAGAATGCAGATATACTCACTATCAACCTGTACAGACATTTCAGGCAGGCATAGAAGTTGGCATAGGTAATAGCGACAGAGATGGTCATGAGTGTTGAGGACATGGCCATGCCTGTGGTGAAGTCAGGCCAGTCCATGCAAGTTCCGAGTAGGAGATCAAGCTTAAACATCTCAACGATGGTGATAATGAGGGTCATAATGGGGCAGAGGGCCCAGGTGAACATGGCGTAGTTCCAGTAGGTATGGCTGCTCCCACCTCTGAAGCTTGCCAGGACAAAGGTGACCACAGACAGAATGATCTGAGCCATGTGTAGTGCGCCTCGTCCGGATAAAAGGGTAGAAGGGCTAAAAATAGCCTTGGACATTGTGTCCTTAGCATTGTCGATTATTCCCATCTCTGAACCAGCTGAAGAGTGGTTGAATTCGTATAATGTATGTCCTCTGAGGTAGCTGCAAGAGACCGAATGAGATGTGTGTGAGGTGGCTTAACTACCTTCCAACTCCACTTTCCTTTTAGTCCTTTGTTGCCCTTCTGGTTTGCATAATAGTCATGGAACGGACTGAGTCTAGAGATAAATGTCTGCTGCAGCTGATATGAAATAACTGAAATGCTTTATCGTACTTATTGCTACACTGGGTAAAACTATCATTTGAACAGGGAAACTATTACAGAGAGGTAATCATATCAGTCACCATACATAAAAGCAGTCTGCAACTTCACTTTTAGCAGTGTACCCAGACTGGTTTTTATGATTGTTAGCCTCAAGAGGGAAGCGGAGTGCATACAGTCATGCTACTGGCCTACATCATTGATGTAACATAACCTTAGTAATCTAAAACATTTAATGGGCAGATGTTTGGGGAATTACACAAGCTGGACGGAAGGGCAAAGTTCAGGGCAAACAAGGCTAGAAAATTAATTCATTACTAAATAAATAAATAAACATAACCGCAGGTTCCTGCACGGATATACTTATTTGTGACACTGCGTCAAGCCAACCGTTGTATGTGTTCATCTCCCATTTTCTCGGCAGATGTGATTATATCTGCATTTAAAACACACAAATTGTCCCATTTTGATAACGACATTTTCTTAATTCTGTTGACAAGATTGTATTTAGCAGTTCAGTATGTTGTGCTGGCGCTTGTTTCTGGGGAAGGTAAATAAAAAGCACAAAGAGGAAGTTGTTGTCAAGTGTTCGTAGCACTATCAGCATTAAACATAGAAGAATATGTCTGTTCTTTTCTCCTTTTAAAGCCGTAGACATTTAAAAATAACTCTGGAGGAAGCCGTCGCCTTGTTGGAACTATATTTAGTTGTAATGATAATTTCATTTTCCTGGGCTATTTATTTTATATTCGTGTCGAAGCCATTGTTTGGGAAAAATTAGCTAACCTAACGTTAGCAATGGGTCGATGACACAGACTGCAGCAGCAGAATTCGACTGAACACTGCCCAGCTTTTTTGCACTGGTGAAGGAGTGAGGAGGACAGATGGATTTCTCTAAATTCCTGGACGATGACTTCGATGTGAAAGACTGGGTGAACGGCGCCTTCAAGGTGGTGCAGAAGGACGCGCCGGGGAAAGCGGACACACACGCAGCCACACTGGTCATGAAACTGCAACTGTTCATCCAGGAGGTCAACAATGCTATTGAGGGTCAGTAAATTTAAGTAAACTACTGCCTCCTGCCATCATAACCTGCTCTTGTGCCTCAAAGTGCCAGCGTTTTACTTTCCCCACTCAGTTCATATATAACTCAACAGCAACACAAGCTACAAGCTGATCGTATGTCATAGTTGTCCTTTCTGCTTAGGTTTGTTCATTTGGACACTGCTGCATGCAGTCCTCACAATAGGGCGTTGCAGTATATCTACAGAGTTACCTATCATCGCTGACTTAACTAACAAGATCAACGGAGACAGCAATTTAGGTCTTACAGTGTTTCAATTTGTAAGCAGGGATCATTCAAGAGCAACATTGTTTATGTGAATCCTTTACACATACTCAGTTGCCAGTTTATTAGGTACACCTGCCTGAAATGAATGCAGTGTTAACAGTCCTGCATTAAATCCTACCCTTATGAAGTTTTATAATGTTAAGTTATTGTTGACGCCGTTTTAGAGAGGTGTTGATGCAACTTTATGATCATTTTAGAGGATGTTGTTTGTGGTGCTTTTGAATTGTATTGCATTATAGAAAGAGGTGTTTCTGTTACTTAGCCTACCCTCGTAGATATGAAAGGGGTGGACAAAATAATAGAATCAGTTGAATCAACGCCTCACCTTAGTTTCAGCAAAAACATAACATTATAACTTGCATGAAGGTAGGATTTAATGCAGGACCGCTGTATTAGACTGCATTAGTTTTAGCGACGTGTACTTAATAAACTGACAACTAATATGTAAATGTATAGCGACTAATGTGTGAGAAACTGTCAATGTGCAGACTTTGCTTGAAACATGATGAGAATAAAAAAATTAGATTTTGCAGAAGTAAGTTGGTTAGAATTTATTCTTGCTACAACAAATGCCAAAGAGAACTGCATTCAGTTTCTTCCTCTGAAAAATGGCACCGGCTATGATATCATTTTCTAAAAGTTATAATTTTCTTGTTATGTCCTTCAAAAACTGAAAGACTCCTGTATTACTGTTTTTAGAGAGCAGTAATCAGGCCCTCCAAAATATGCCCAGAGTGCTGCGAGATGTGGAGGCTGTGAAACAGGAGGCTTCCTTCCTCAAAGAGCAAATGGTCCTGGTCAAAGAGGACATCAAGAAGTTTGAGCAGGACACTGTGCAGTCAATGCAGGTGTGTGAGCATTTTTGTTGCTATGACATTATTACATAAATAGCCTTTGCATACTTGAAGTATATTCATGGCTAATAAGTAACATATTGCATGTAAAACAAAGATACATATTTACATTGACCTCTTAAAGTGTTGATGTGATGAGGTTGATATTATTGAAATTATTTCTTTGATAATAAGCAGCATTATAGTCAAAGCCTGACAGTAGCAAAGAATGTCCATGGTGCTCTGATTACGTTTTTTAGGCATGATTTGTGTTTTGTGTGAATCCTATTCACCAGGTCCTGGTGGAGATAGATCAGGTGAAGAGCCGCATGCAGCTGGCAGCTGAGGCTCTACAGGAGGCAGACAAATGGAGCACGCTGAGTGCAGACATTGAGGAGACCTTCAAAACACAGGTATAATTGAAAGAAATTGCCACAGCACTTCATTTGTTATGTTTTTGTAGAGCTTGCTTAACCTTTGTTTATGGTAGCTACTCACCCTGATCCATGTCCATATAAGTGTTCCTATAATGAAAATCATGGGATGGAATTCCTTTTTATTTCATCAAAACGATTAGCATAACAAGTTATATATTTATTTTACTGTAAGAGAAGGAGTCAAACCCTCCGAAGTGTATAACACAGCCAAATCCTTTAAATTGGCCCCTCACAATTTCAAGCCTTATTTCATGGAAGATGATATGAACAGATTCTGTTAACGTCAGAAAAAGGCATCGAAATATTTAATTTCTCACGAGTAACTTGTACAGTATAAAACATCAGATATTATATTGTGGACATTGATCTTTTAATATGCTCCTTTATTTTTCCAGGACCTTGCAGTGATCTCCTCCAAGCTGACTAGCATGCAGAACAGCCTGGCCATGCTGGTGGACACACCAGACTACTCTGAAAAGTGTGTGCACCTGGAGGCTCTGAAAAACAGACTGGAGGCCCTGGCCAGCCCACAAATAGTAGCGACCTTTACTTCCATGTCTATGGGTAAATAGATATGAGAAGTGCTTTTGTCTCTTAAATTTACTCCAACTTCCATTTCTTTGTTCACTGTAATTCACTGTCAGTGTAGACTAAGTATACTTATGTTTACATGTTTTATCTCTGCAGACCAGGCCAAGCTGTTTGTTAAGGTCTTCACAGAGATAGATAGAATGCCACAGCTTCTTGCCTACTACTACAAATGTCACAAGGTAGGTGTGACAGGCCTCTCCCTGACCTCGAATATTAATTAATAAGTAAGCCATCACAAAATCGTATTCTCATATTTTTTACCTGTTGGGTGGAGGCATGCACTAATGTCCGTATGTGAATGAATGTTTGTTTCGGCCGCTTCAGGGCCAGTTGGTGAGCATGTGGCAGGATCTCTCTCAGAGTGAGCTCAGTCTGAATCAGCAGCTGTCTGAATTCTACGACACCTTGATCTCCACGTGGCACGCTCAGCTCCAGTGGAGCAGCCAGGTCAGAAACTCTAGGGTACCGATAGACCCTTGATTGGTTGTACTTCAGTGACAAGTTCCATTAATGCTATATTGAAATGACCGTGCAGTAATCAGTCAGAGTGCAATACCAAACTTTACTTAAGCTATTAACCCCCTGCAGGTGTTCAAGAACCCATATGAGGTGGTGACAGTGTTGCTGATCCAGACTCTGGGGGCCATGGTGCCATCCATCGCTGTGTGCCTGAGCACAGCCATGGAGCGCGCAGCCCAAGAGGAGCATCTTGACACCCTGCTGGAACTCCATCAAACGACGTCCACCTTTGGACACGGCCTGGAGGCCGCCATGCTGCCACACCTGGGTCTGTATAATGCCAAGAAATGATAAAGCCAAAATAAAGAAACTGTATTTATTGTAGATGTGTTCTACAGGTGCTTATGTCTGTTTTTTTTTCTCCAGGTGAGAATAACCTGCTGAAGGTGAACGAGCTGGTCTGTGCGCTGTATGACCCCTATAAATCTTATCAATTACAATATGGAGATCTGGAGGAAGCGCACCTCCTCATCCAGATCAGTGCAGTACCTTTGGTAACACACCCCACACACACGAGATAACATTAGATTTATCAAACCTTGCCACAACTGTCGTTTTTGTCTGATTCCCTTCCCATTTTCCTTTCTTTAGGAACACGGGGAGGTAATTGATTGTGTAGAAGAGTTGAGCCACTCTGTCGGCAAGTTGTTTGGTCTGGCCAGTGCTGCTGTGGAACGCTGTGTCAAACTGACTGACGGACTGGCTGTGTCTGGCCTCCTTAAAGCTCTCAAAGCCCTTTTTACCAAGTAAAGACCCTTTACACTCACATACATTGTATTAACCCCTTTTGCTTTATTGGTAGAAATAATTTACCTAATTTTTAGCATGTATGTAACTTAATTTAATTGATATATGTTGCCAGTTTTAAAACTTTGGGTTTTTTCAGGTATGTGTCGGACTTCTCCACAACACTGCAGTCAATCAGGAAGAAGTGTAAACTGGAGGATACACCAAGTTCATCTGTTTTCCAGGAGGACTGGACAGCCTTCCAGAACTCAGTCCGGTTAATTCTCTTTTACGTTTGAGATCAGAATAATAAGTGATTTGAATAACAATTTTGACTTTTTGTTATTTGAAACCCTTCCCTTTTCGGAAGTGTCCTCACCCTGTTCTAGTTTGAACATCACAGTATGCAAGATGTTGCCCATGCTTTAGTGTTTTTTTTTTTGCTGTGTTTTACAGGATTATTGCCACTTGTGGAGAGTTACTTAGACAATGTGGAGCATTTGAGCAGCATCTGTCAAACAAGTAAGAGAAACTCTTATACGTCATATTTCATGTTCCACATGTGCCCTCTTACCTTAAACTGTTGCGTGCGCAGTACAAGTGAGGCACGTCGCCAGAGTTTAAGAAACTGATGCATTTTTTTGTAATCAATCAATGCCTCCTATAGGATCCTGGGTACAGCAGGTAAGTACTTGTCAGAGTCATACAGCCCCCGGAGCCTGGCAGGCATCCAGGAGGCCAGCTCCACAGAGAGGAAGAGCACCACCAAGAACCCCTGGCAAGAATATAACTACCTCCAGAGGGGCAACATGGGCGAGTATAACAGCCTGATGGAAGTCCTGTACTCATTAAAGGTGCCAGAGTAGTATTAAGTCTATTGATTTCTTCTAAAGAGAACTGACTCTTTTATCGGAGACCCTCCGCAGCTGTTTTTAATGCATTTCTTTCCCCTTTGTCCTGCAGGAGAAGGGCACAGGTAACTCCAGCCTGTTAGCTGAGCCCAGAGCAGCTCTGACCAGACTCAACCAGCAGGCCAACCAGCTGGCCTTTGACTCTGTCTTCCTGCAGATCAAACACCAGCTCTACCTCGTCTCCAAGGTGGAGGTGATTAAGTGTCAAGTTTCTAGATTATTTGATTTGAAATACTGATAGATATGATTTGAGTGCATGAGGGCTGAGAGCTTCTGAATTGTCTGCCTATCTATTTTAATCTCACCTCATACTCTTTGATATGTGCTCCTTGTTTGTGATCAGAGTCAAGAGGCACCTGGTTTTGGAGAGAGCTACACTGAGGACCTGCCTACGTTTAGCCTGTCGCCACAAGAATACATTACAAATGTTAGTTAGGTTTGATCTAAATATAATCCCTGACTTTTAATGGAAATAACTCCTTAATCATAATTGATACAGTTACATTGCTCAGTGCAGAGCAATACCAGATGTATCCAACAATATTATTTTATGTTTTTCCCCTTCCAGATAGGGCAGTACCTGATGTCTCTGCCACTCCACCTGGAGCCATTTGTGACACAGGAGGACCCGGCACTAGAAATGGCCTTACATGCTGGGAAGCTGCCTTTCCCTCCAGAGCAAGGTTACCGACCATCAGTCCCGATTCTTTCCTCAATCTATCTCTCCACATGATACTTGTTTTTTCTTCTCTATTTTCCCCCCTTTTCCCTCAATTTTCTGGCTTTTTTGCTTATTTTCTTTCCACTAACCCTTCCTCTACAGCTCTGAAGCCCTAAGCCTCTGCACTTTATCATCTCTTCATTTTTCCACTAAGTCTTGTTCCCTTTACACCTTGTGACCTGATGCACTTTTGAAACGTCACCTTCCGTCTGTTTCAGGTGATGACCTTCCCGAGCTGGACAATACAGCAGACTACTGGCTGGGCTCCATTGCTCGGGCAACCATGCAGACCTACTGTGATGTCATCCTGCTCATCCCCCAACTGAGCGCGCATTCCACGAAACAGCTGGCAACAGATATTGGTACAGTAACCATAATACTCGATGGACACATGTAGTTAGCAATGCCTTATAATGGCTGAGCAAAACAGTGATATTTATTTACATTGTTATCGATAGTCACAGGGAAAAAAGCAATGAAATGGTGGCTTCCGGGTAAATGAATGTTTGTCAAATCATTCGGCATGATTGGCATCCACAGACTATCTGAGCAATGTGATGGATGCTCTGGGCCTGCAACCCTCACGCAGCCTGCAGCACATCGTCGCCCTGCTGAGGGCCAAGCCAGAAAACTACAGACAGACTGCCAAACTGCTGCCTCGTCGACTGGCCTCCACCATCGCTGCCCTCCGGTGCATCGACTACTAACTGTAAGGGGGATGGAGAAGGACTCTGTAGGTACAGTGGCTCTCAGAGCGGCACTGGGGACTCTCTGATGTTCTATCTATTCCTGGATTGATTGGGGCTGCAACATTTTAGGTTTATAGTCCTATACAGATATTTATGGGATTTATGGGAATGTTAAGACATTGAAATCAGGGTGGCGCAGACTTTTTTTATACCGATTACTTTTGAACTAAGTGTGACTTTAAGTGATGTCTCACCGGTGATAATGCCTTCAAGTCAAGCCAAAAGGTGAAAGTGTCTTGACTCTACATCTTTAGTCTCTGCATTTATAAGTTGCCGAAGCATCTGAGGCAGTAACAAAATGTACATCAGGGCATTTGTGAGAGCATTTCAAATCTATATGACTGATATATTTGTTGTTAATTACTTGTCATACTAATATAATTCATCCATAATAAAAAAATATATTAAGGTACTATCTCTGATATGAGCTGTATTGTTTTATGTTAACTGAGCTTAATTTAAAAGGTAAAGATAGAGGTGGTTTCTCTCTCTCATTGTAGTGGGGGTCGGCTAAACAATATTGATAATCTCCATGTGGACATTGTTCCTTATTTTTCCATGCAGTATCTTAAAAGGCTGTACATAAAACATTTACATCAAAACTATGATGTAGCCTATTGTGTTATTTGACAAAACTCTTTATTTACTAGATCGAATGGGGGAGTGGCTGAATTAGATGGTGATGTAACTGATCTAGATTAATAAATGTATGACCTTTTTTTTGCAGTTTGCGAAAATGCAGATTGTGTGTCCAATTTCTTAAAGCGTCTCGTTTTACCATTCTTAATTGGTGTTGAATGTATTTGCACACTCAGGCCATGACAATTGGAATGTCTGTTACAGTCAGCTGTCAAGGGAAAACTTGCAGAAATTGGAGACTTTACTGTAACACACAGGTAAGACGTGTGACAGAGGAATGGCACCATGGCACCACGCCACATCGTTGATTATCGTTGATTAATTGATTGGTGGAATTTGGATAATTGTTAAAGTAATTTACTAAGCAAAAATGCTATAGATTCTCAGGTTCCACCCTCTCAAATGTAAAAACGTGCTGTGATTCTCAGTTTTATATGACATGATATGATAAATTGAATATTTTTGGGGTTTGGACGGGAAGCTGTGATGGACAGTTTTTCACTACATTGTGATCTTTATAGACAATCTTTCAATCATCAAAAATAATTAAAAATAGAAAAGAGAATACACAATACAAATTACAAATAAATATGGGGATTGTACTTTGTTTGATTGTTTGTCAGTCAGCAGGATTGTGCAAAAACTACTGAACCGATCTGCAGCGAACTTGGTGGAGGGATGGGGCATGGGCCGGGGAAGAACCCATCAACTTTTGGGGCAGATCTCGATCATTTACTATGAATTACACTTTTTTTTCTCTGAAGTCTGGTGTATGTTGTTTGACATTTTCCTTGGCGGAGGTCTGCACTCTACTGAGCGCAATTTGTAGTTTCTATAGCTGTCATTTGGAGATTTAACACACAAAAACTATGATCATTTTATAAAATGACTAATGGCACTGTTACAGATGACCCTCCCCAACAGTATATAAAATACTTAAAAATAGCTCCTCCCCAACTATGCTCCTTACATATGTATATATGTATGTATATATATGTTTATGTATATTTAAATATACATATACATAAAATATATAAAATTCTGCATAGCAAATACTTTTACATTTGGCACTTTAAGTAACTTCTATTGCTAATACTTATACACTTTTACTCTAGAAGAATTGTATAATAAACCTAAAGGCTGTTGTAGCCTCTTCTAATACTTGGACTAATGGTAGAGCTTCATATTACAGGGACTCGTTGGCCCGAGCTCCCCATTTTTATTTTTTATTTTTCCTCCTGTAAACGATGTGAGACTACATCGCCATCGCTAACCAACTGGCGCTCATTAGTGTCCCTGCTGTGGTCCAGAGACTGGGATGGAGCCTCGTCCAGCATCACATGCCGCTGTACCCGATCTCCTCCGACATGGACCAGTGTTTGGCCCTGACGTCAGCCGTCACCGCCCTGCCTGCAGTATCGGTGCCTACAGATGATGATGGAGACGGGAAAAGCGGCCTCGCCGTGAATCCCATCCGGAGGGGGGGGGTGGTGGTGGATTAAGGCGCACGGAGACTACGACAACTAATCAGAAACTTTCGGACGGGGGCACCGACAACGGGCACCTTTCACTTTGGCCTCTCGAAGAGATGCTCCGCGGCAGCCAAGCGCGAGGGAGAGGCGGGCTGTGCCGCTCCGGCCGGGGAGTTCCTCGGCTTGGCGGGGCTCCTGCGAGCGCGCCGACTGTGGAGGAGGCGATCTAGGGAAGACGTCCGCCGACCCTTCGGCTTTTCAGCATCGCCGTGGATTTGGTGACCTGAGGTGAAGGAATACCTCCGAAAGGGTGGAGCTGCGGTTTCTTTAATAAGTGATGAGGAGTCCCGCTCGTCCCTCTCTGCCTAATTGTGAAAGCTCGATTCGATGTTTAGGTCCGACGGACACTGTGTCCGCTGACACCGCAACCCCGACGCCTCGTTTTTCTCTCCGAACAATGACGCGGGCTGGGTTATTTCACCGGGCCGCCCGCTAGAGATGGTGGCCGCTGGCGGGTGCGGGACTACCCCAGGCATTCACGTAAAGCGCCCCGATAGTGGGGCTCTCCATGGAGGCTGTTTACGCAATCCGACGCAGTGTTGCAAGTGGGCCGATCTGATCCTACTCTGCTGTCTCCATGTGATATGATCCCCCAGAGCGGCCGGGCCTTCAGGTTTCTGTGAAATATGCCCAGGCCCCGCGTCAAACACCGAAAAGTGAAGGAGCTGTCATTGTGTGGGGACGAGGCCATGCTGTGAACAGGGGGCCCTCTCTGGATTTAAGGCGTAAAAACGCGAGGGGGGGGGCCATCGCACTGACCATGTCGAAAGTTGTCAGTAACAAGGAGAAGAAATCCTTCAGCAAAAAGCTGTTCCGGAGGAGCTCGGTCCGCTCCGTGGGGAGCTTTATGAACAGAGTTCTCCGGACTCTGTCGACTCTGTCTCACTTCGGCACCGACGAGCAGGCCGCCGAGGACGAGAAGGACGACGCAGCCTTGATCCCGACCACCACCGCAGGGTCAGTCCCGTCGGACGACAGCGACTGCGGGGGGTTCCCCTTCGGGGACAAGGTGCCGGGCGTCGCCGGACTCAAGAACCACGGCAACACCTGCTTCATGAACGCTATCTTGCAGTGCCTGAGCAACACGGAGCTCTTCGCCGAGTACCTGGCTCTGGAGCAGTTCAAAGGCGGGGAGACGACCGGCGGCAACGAAAAGGCCAAGTCTAACGGGGTGCTGGTGCAGAAGAAGGGCGGCCAGCAGCATGAGACAGGGGAGGTGACAGAGCAGCTGTCCGGCCTGGTCCGGGCGCTGTGGACCTTTGAGTACACACCTCAGCACAGCAGAGACTTCAAGGTAGGCCGGGTAGAGGTCCCAGCTGTTGGTCTTTATATGTCTGATAACACAGGTTCAAAAGCACCATTAATCATCACTGTATCTGCTTTTCTACTAGAATCAAGTTTACAGATCATTCTAATACCTGTTGTTTTTTTTGTTTTTGCTGAAAGTTGTAACAAACCGAAAGTTTGAGGAGTCTTCATCTTCTCCCATTTATCGGTTTGGGTCAAGTGTGTAGTTACCATCAAGATCCAGATCTTCAGGTGCCTCTTTTCCGCTGGCAGCCCAATCCTCAGCAGAAGAGTAGTAGAAGTCACCAGAGTTAGCATTGTTACAAATGACATCACTGGATACTCAGTAGCACTTCAGCCCCAGGTCGTGTCTTTTGTTTTCAACAGTTAAGGATAATACACGACAGGTGGGGCCAGTAGCATCTAAGCCAGCTATTTCTTGCAATAATTTGTGGAAAATTAAAAAAAAAAAAGTATTTTCTTCTGACAGTACTGACAACATCAAATGTAGATGCATTGGCCCTAGTGGTCAGTCTAAAATATGAATTTGATGACATTCCTGATATTCCTTCATTTGTCAGAATGACTGCAGAATTAAATGACCGGTTTGCTCGTCAACAAGCCTGTGGAGCAGTATCATTCGTATGGCATTAGAGTAGTCTGTTCTCTAATTCAAAAAAATAATTTTTAAGTCTGCATTTGGAGAGAATAAGGTCATTTTTGTCTTTTGTCAAGCTTCAGTTTTTCTGAAAGAGTCACAGCACAGCTCACAGTTGTGATTACAGTTTAGGTAGTATTTTTGCTGATAATTAGCCTTTTTATAGGAGAATGAATCCAAATGGAAGAGGCAAAGTCAGTGACCTTAGACTAAAACTCCTTTTTCTAAAAAGCTCTTTGAGCTGGTCAGCTGAGTGTTGAGTCCTAGAGCCAAGCTGTAATAAAATTCATCTGTTTTTTTTTTTTTTTTGAACTGCTTGATTGTCTGTCCCACAATCATCAGCTTTTGCTTCAGTCTCATCTGCTTTTTCATCATTTCGCCTCTTACAACAGTATCCCAGCATTGAAAAGTTTGCGTGTCACAATCACAAAGGTTTGTTTCTATTTTCTTCTTTCAGAAGTTCAAAATGCATAACGGAGAGGAGCTAAATTGAACAGGGCCATACAACACTTTGCTTATTCTTGACAGTGTTACTATTTCTGTCCATTTTTTTCTACCTTGGTTGCCAGCCAGAGCACAAACTGTCTGATTGGATATAGATTATTCTCTTCAGAGTGAGAGGCCTTGAATATGTTTAACTGGGTAGGGAAATAAAGTCCAGCTGCGGACTATCAAGTGCTTCAATAAAGAATGTTTATTAAGTTTAGTATCTAATTTGAATAAACTATAACCAAACTGTTGTTCATCAATAGCATAGTTCCTATTATGTTTGAGAAGGCATACAATAGATATTTTACTGACTTTCTCTCTAATATCTCAAAAAAATCAAATATCGGGATGGTTTGAAAGTATTCCCAAAATTGTCGGCTAAAAGGGTTGGCAAAAATGAGTTTTTGCTGTCCAACTTATACACCACAACCTTAAATGCTGCTAATTGGACTTTAGCGAAGCATGCTATTCTTGTGGTTTGCCTGCAGTACAGCTCAGCATGCACATGTGACAGTGTTGTGCCTCTTGCCTCAGACCACAATCTGAGCCTAAACTGAGAGCACTTAAAGATCATTAGGAAGACTTCCGTAATCGGAAACACGGGGGAATTATCCGCTGTGATTCAGAATCCATTTTCTTTCCAAAGAAATTGCTTTGAGGATTATGTTGTTGTACACCATCCAAACTGCCTAAGAGCACGGTCAACACAAACTCTCTCACAGATGACTAGGAGAGAAATTCATCATTTGTGAAAAGTGATACTTAATTTCATGATGTAATTGATGGTAAAACAAATTGAACATGATGGTAGTCTGTAAACAACACAAGGTAACTGAACTCCATTCTTTATTTTCCAGACTTTAAATGATGAACTTCAATCAAATAGACTTTTATTAATTAGTGTACTGTTTTATGATAATGATCTTTTAACCTGCTTTACGTCAAAATGCAGTCGATGGTTTTGATCAGCACAACTGTAGACTATGAAGACAAAAATAATGGTGGAATGGGTTAAAAGCGTCTATGCCTTGTGGTACCCATTCATAAAATCATTCTTGTGATCACAGATTTGGGAGGAATATAATAATCAGTTTCTTCGGAAAACTGTTGCTGTGTAAGATTTTTGGGATGGGATAAGGTAGAAAAGTTAAAAACTTCTTAATCATCTCCTTCTAATATCTAAAAAGATCCATGCTAGCCAAATGTTATTTTTCTCTGTCAGGTGATTTCATGGTAGTAATGATAAATGTCCTTTACGTTAATGAGTGACATTACCCTGTCTGTTGAGACAAAATTCAATTTTTTAATGTTTTACACGCTGAAGTGTATCAATTATAAAACATTTACATTTACATGGGTACTTAACAATCCCAGAGACTTGAAAGCTGCCTAAACAAAATAACCCATGTTGGCATATCAGTGTAGATATTTGGATCTGCTTGCTGCCAATCACCTGGTAATCACTCCCTAGACAAAATAACCCCATTAATATGCTACCATGTTAACTTATAACATAAGAAGACTTAAGTCTCTTCTTATTTATAGTTTATTTACTGGCAAGGAAAATGTGACAAACCAGTAAACACTTCAAAATGAATTTGAATTTATTGCAAATAACGGTGTTAAATATACTTGACATATTGACAATAGTAAATGTGTAATAACATAGTTGATGGTGTTAGGAAGAAATAAACATTTATTTTTCAACAATAGTATAAAATGTAATAGGTTTCTCATCTGATCCCATTCTTTCTTTTAACATGTATTCTCCATTACATTACTTGTAACTGAGTTCATAAACACTAAATGTTTGTACTGTTGCATTTTTCTGGAGCATCATCAATTTTCCTTTATTCACCAGAAAGAGGAATATACAAAGAAAGAGGAATATACAACATGAAAATTCGTAGGACACAGTTTTTGTCAAGGTGTGCTGTTTCAAAGAGATACTGAGATTTAAAACAGTGCATCAATAATATTCGGTCTGCAATTTCACTCAGTGTCTAGATCTCTAAATAGTTTTCGCCCTCTGATCGTCCCATAATCGAAGGAGTCTGCTAAGACAAGCTTGAGATCTACAGTAGTTTCATAAACAGACCTTTACTTAAAGACAGCCCAAAATGCTGAGGCTGCCTTGGTAATGCCTTCAAAATGAGGAAGACTGTCCCATGGGAGAGGCCGGGAAGGCACGTAGAGCTCAGTCATATCTTTGACCTTGTGTGACACTTGATAGCTGGTGAGCAGAGGTGACTTTATATCTGCCAGCCTGGGTGGCTCTGTAGAGTACACACTGTTGTCATCTCCAATAGCTAATTGTTAGTGAGGTTAAGCCGTCGATTTTCAGCCTGTGTCCTGGTTTTCAAAAGCTTTGCCACGCCTGCCTCTCGAACATCACCACCACCTCTGCTGACCTTTAGGATTGTGCTGATCGTCATCCTGGTCAAACGCACTGAATATTTTATGATCAGGCAATGTCGAAAAAAAATGGTAGCCTACTCGCTGCACTGCAAAACCACTTCTGTTTCTGGTGCGGTGCACTAAAACCCGTTGTTATCCGCTGCAGAATGTGGTGTCCAAGAGCGCTCTTCAGTTCAGGGGTAACTCCCAGCACGATGCCCAGGAATTCCTCCTTTGGTTGCTGGATAGAGTTCATGAAGACCTCAATCATATCGTCCACCCTGACAGCAGACCCCCCCAGAAGGTAAACAGCAACTTAGAACACAGATAAATGTTGTAATTGCAGCATAGGGTACTCCGTATTCAGCTACAGACCAGTATGATCTAAAGTTCAGGACATTTATTCAAGCTTTGACTAGATGCTGCCCCTTTTGTGATACCCAACTGATCAATATTTTAATAAACTGAATGTTGCAATACTATAAACTCTACTGCTGCTGTTATTTAACAAGCATTATGTTGTGCTTGTTTGCCAAATAATTGTTCAGTGTCTGTCTTATATTTCCAGCCTCCGGTAGAAGAAGAAAATGCCCCTGAAGGATCTCCGCTACCAGCACCTGGCTCTTTTGTACAGGAGCTTTTTCAGGCACAATACAGGTGAAATTTTCAACTGCTGGTACATAATCTGTTTATACCAAATGTAAATACTGAATAACTACCAGCTTACATTATTGTTAATTATCTGAAAATCGATGAGTAACAATCATAATTAGTAAAACAAATTCCACAACAAGACCTGTATCTACTACGACACCATATGCTGAAAACATAAAACACAGCTTTGTGATGAAATACTGCTAATATAAATGATCTAAAGGTTCACTTACTAGCTTTTTTTTCCAGAACTTTTGATCATATTCCACAGCCCTCTTCAGAGAAGGAAACTTATCGAGTGTTATCGAGTGACTGAAGTACAGAACTTCGGCCACGTGATAACACAAGTAACTAAAGTTTAAATTTCAGGGATATCAAGTCTTTTTTCATCAGGTGTACATGTTATTTTGTCTACCCCCTGTTCTTTTCCCATTATAGTAATCTATAGCACTAAGGTTTAAAATAATGCACCAATAATATTACATCTTTATGCACACATGTTCTTTACAGTAAACCTAACACTATACAGATGATTATTATGACCGGCTCACTACTAGAAGTGGATGTTATGTTTTTCATTTATATTTTCCACTCATTTCAAAGGAATCGTTTGACACTTGGGGTAATTTGCTGCTCGTTGAGAGTTAGGTGAGAAGATTGATGTCATTCTCATGCCTGTACCATAAATATGAAGCTATAGCCAGCAGCCGATTAGCTTAGCTTAGCACAAAGACTGGAAACAGGGGGAAACGGCTAGACTGGCTCTGTCCAAAAGTAACAAAATCCGCCTTACAGCACCTCTCAAAGTCACTTATATGTTGTTTCTTGTTTGTTTAATTTGTACAAAACCAAAGTGTAAAAACGACAAGTTTACAGGAGGTTATGTGCAGTGTATTGGCCGGGAGCAGTGACTTCCCAGAGTCTTGTTTTCACTGTGAAGTTCACAGACAAACAGTGGCGACTTCAAAATAGTCTTCAGAATGAAGTCCCCGCTGTGTTGTTTTCACATTAGAAAGTAAGTTGGTAGATTTTTTACCACTGGACAGAGCCAGTCTAGCTGTTTTCCCCTTCATTCCAGTCTTTTTGCTAAACTAAGCTAATCTTCTGCTTATATTTACTGTATGTACAGATAGGAGAGTGGTATCAATGTTCTCATCTAACTGACAACAAGAAAGTGAGTAAGTGTTCTTTCCAAAACACTGAACTATTCTTTGGAAATGCTATACTAATGGTACTCCAGCAGCATTGTTTTATTGTCATCATGTCTGTGTAGGTCCTCCCTGACCTGCCCTCACTGCCAGAAACAGAGCAACACCTTTGATCCTTTCCTCTGCATCTCACTGCCAATCCCGGTACCTCACACACGGTAAGGTGGCTCTGCATCTAGTTTCTGAGTAAGACAATATCTATCAGAAAAGAAAAAAAAAGTCCCTGTATCCAAAAATGCAATTGAGACAAGATACAGTCTGAACCAGCACTAAAAAGGGTGTCAAACCCAGCTTAGACAAACACCATGAAAGATCCGACAGCAGAAAGCTAAAATTAGAAGATGCCATCTATCTTTGAAACATCAGTCCAGCCGTGGTTATGAAACAGCCAATTAACTTCAGTCTTTCTGTGTTGCAGGCCACTGTATGTGACAGTGGTGTACCAAGGAAAGTGCTCTCACTGTATGAGAGTCGGGGTGGCGGTGCCTCTCTCTGGCACTGTGTCCAGGCTGAGACAAGCTGTGGCCCAAGAGACCAAAATCCCTGCCCAACAGGTGCTTCCTCATTGGAAACTTCCCTTTTTAAGGCCATTAATGTGTTGAAATTAAGATTAAAGATAGTGTGTGCTACTTTGAGGAAATTGGTTGGAGGAGTGTTTTCAGTTAGCCATGAGTAATTATGGTGGTTATGTTTGTATTTGATGTTTTTTCAGTGGGAGACAAAAATTATCCCGGTTGATTTTAGCAACATTTTATCATTTGTGCTATATAAATGTATGTATGTATCTACTATATATCTCTGACGTCTCTCTGATGTATGGCCTCTTTATTAAAACCTAATTGATTTTACTGGCTACTAATACTGATCAGTTGAATTAATCCAAATGCAACCCACACCCTGCTATTGTCCACGGTCTCCGCTCAGATCGTCCTCACTGAAATGTACTATGATGGCTTTCATCGCTCCTTCTGTGATGACGACGACGACCTTGAGATCATTCAGGAGAGCGACTCCATCTTTGCCTTTGAGACACCTGAGCTGTTCAGACCGGAGCAGATCCGGTCCAAGCGAGGCGGTACAACATCCTGTTTATTCTCCCAGAAATTAGTTTCGCTTTTTGCCTCATTATGGCAGTAGGAGTGGAGATTAGATTAGAAATGGATTAATACTGGAGAAGCTGCTACACACACTGACCTGCATGCTGGATTGATTTTTTTTTTTTTTTTTTTAAGCAGTTTACAAAGCAGTATATGGTTTTCACTTTTTAAAAGTTTGTAACTTTAAATTTTGTATGTTAATTTCAGGGAGCCCACATGCAAATCTAAACCAGAACAACTTGAAGTATGGCATGGATAATAACAGGATATCCACACAAATACAAGAGCCCACTACACCACCTCAGAGTCCTAATAAGAACAGTGGGCAGGCCGAGAAGATTGTCCTGCTGGTGTGTAACAGAGCCTGTGCTGGACAGCAAGGACGCAGGTACTTTAGGGAGCAAGAATATATAAGAATTTCAATCATTATCCCAAAGAATTCTTTAAAACCTTGCTGCTATTGTTTTCCGCGCAGGTTTGGCAATCCATTTATTCTGTACTTGGAGCGTACAGTGACATGGGATGTACTTCAGAAAGAGATCCTGGAGAAGATGCGACATCTTCTGCGCCCTGGAGTCTTTGTGCAGGTACATACTCTTAGTATGCTCTTCAGACTTATCCACACAGACCCTTTGATTTTAATAATCTTTAACATTATTTTAAAGTGTAATATTTTATCATGTCTTAATCTTGATGATCTGTAGGTAGGGCCCTTCACTTTGCGTGTGGTGGGAGTGGTTGGAATCACATATCTCTTGCCTCAGGAGGAACAGCCACTCTGCCATCCCTCTGTGGAGAGGTAATGTCACTTATCACCACAAGGGGAAGTGTTACCTCACTTGAGTTACATAAATCCTGCAGTGTGTTCAATCCACTTCAAGTTGATTGAAGAGCTACAGAATGTAGGCCGACTCTTCAGTGGTATTGATGTTGAAATATGTATGATAGCTTGTCTGGTTTTTATGGATTTTTTTCTAAGAAGGTGCTAACGTCTGTTGCTACTGCATGGATTTCTTAAAAATAAAGGGAATGAGAAAAAAATGACATTTGCTTCACAACTGCCACATTTAAAAAGAACAAACAAACAAAAAATAAACCCATAACCTTATTTGAGTTAAAGTTTGGCATAATATAGTGCTTGATTGGTAGAGACTTTAAATTTCCATTTATTATATGTCAGTTGGGTTTTTGACTCTAGGGCCTGTTAAAGCAATCAAGGATCCAGTGTGCAATTTTAAAACACACTTTCAAAACAATTTGTAGGTGTTGCTTCTAGTGGGAATCTCTAATGAAACTTACTCCAGTGTAGCTTCCGATTATTCTGTACAGTTATAACTTTGCATGAGTATCCGCTAAATGTCTAAAATCGGAAGTGTAACACAGGGTTGTCATAATCTGATTTTTAACAGGGCATACAAGTCTTGTGGTCCTGGAGGACCACCTCATGTCAAAATTGTTGTTGAATGGGACAAGGAGACAAAAGACTAGTAAGTGAGATCTTGCAAAAAACAATCACACACACTTCATTAAGGTCAGGGCAGATGTGTGATGTGATGTGTTGTGTCTTCTTTCAGATCAGTGTATTTTAACAAAAATGCATGTAATGACTGAAGTTCTATGTGATGCCTCTGTGACTTGTGCCATGTTATGCCCGCAGTCTGTTCAAAAGAACTGAGGATGAATACATCCCAGATGCCGAAAGTGTGCGTCAAGTAAAGGAGCAGCACCTGCAGCCTCAGACGTGTTCACTTGCCCAGTGCTTTCAACTCTACACCAAAGAGGAACAGGTAGACTGAGACATGGTTTCATGCAGTCTGTATTAGGGGTGAAGATATCACTGATACTAAATAAATATGTGGATTGAAGAAGGTTTTTTTGTTAAGTGTGTGTTTTATTCTTTGCCTTATGGTAACATTCATTGACAATTTCAGCCTGTCTCCCCCTAATACGTACGTTTCGAAATGCTTGTTCAAATGATTTAAGGGAGAAAGGGAAGGGTAACTGGCAGACGTGTTGTTAGATTATATTTCTATCCATTTGATCTAAGAGGTGATGCCAAGATGGGGTTGGTGTGGGCAGACGAGACAAGATTACAAACATTAGATGACAGTGCAATTGAACTTTTTTTACTAAAGGATATTGTTAATGAAATGTAAAAAAACGAAAAGAAAAGAAAATGCATCAATTCATACCCTTTATTAAACAAAAAACATACAAATATTTCATCAGATAAAAAAATAAAATAACACAGGAGAACATGAGCTACACTTACTCAATTTTAACTTACTCTTTAATAACAGATTTTTTCCCACATTAATTTCAGCTCGCACCTGATGATGCATGGCGATGTCCACACTGTAAGCAGCTTCAGCAGGGCAGCATCAAGCTCAGTCTGTGGACCCTGCCAGACATCCTCATACTTCACCTGAAACGCTTTAGACAGGTACAGTCTTGCAAAGGAAGGCGCCACAATGCTCAGTTTCCTAAAAGTAACAAAAAATATAAGGGAGTGAGAGATTATGTATTTCCATATTACTGTTTCGGAACTGCTTTAAAAGAACTTGCTGTCAAATTTAAAGCCATAAATGTGTTGCATCCTTCAGGATGGAGATCGACGGATGAAGATGCAGAACATGGTAAAGTTCCCGCTAACAGGTATGGACATGGCACCCCATATGGTAAAGAGGAGCCAGAGCAGCTGGAGTCTCCCCTCCCACTGGTCACCATGGAGACGGCCTTACGGGATGGGCCGTGATCCTGAGGACTACCTTTATGACCTATATGCGGTGTGTAACCATCATGGAACCATGCAGGGAGGACATTACACAGGTAACAGACCACCATACACAACCAATGACAGATGTCCCTGTGGTTGTTTTATTAACTGGTTTTGTTCTTATGAACGCTTTTACAAGATATTCATATTATTTTATTGCATTGTATCTTGTAGCTCACTGTAAGAACTCCATTGATGGACAGTGGTATTGCTTTGATGATAGTGATGTTCATCCCATATCTGAGGATGAGGTCTGCAAGCAGACTGCCTACATCTTGTTTTATCAAAGACGTGCCACAATTCCTTCTTGGTCTGCCAACAGCTCTGTGGGAGGTAATTATTATTGATATTAGGCTCCCCTACATACTATATATTGGGTGTAATCTATGGAATATATCATAGATGTTCAGACACTTTCTATTTGGGCCTTTAGGATCCACTAGCTCTTCCTTGTGTGAGCACTGGATTAGTCGGCTGATGGGTAGCCGTCCGCCTAGCCAAGCCTCATCTGGATCCTCCAGACGCACCTCACTGGCCTCCCTGTCTGAGTCCGCTGAGTTTGCTGGTGAACGAAGCGAGGATGATGGTGAGAGACACTCATCCAAAGACAGGCGATTTCATGAAAAGAATATTTCCAGGGGGAATCTAATACTAATGTGTATCTTTCTACAATGCAGGCTTTTCGAGTCGCTCAGCAGTGAGAGGCATGCAAAGACAAACATTCTCCTCGAGATCTTCCATTGCCAGTCCATTGGTACTTAGTGAAAATGGCACTAAACCATCCTGGTCTCACTCTGCTAAGCTCCAACTCCGTTCCAACTCTCCCTCACGCTTCTCCCTTGAATCCCACTCCTCCTCCCCGACTCTGGAGAGGATAGGAGAGGTGGTTGATAACAAGCTGTCAACCTCCTGCTTCACTGGGTCACCTAAGCCAGACAAACTGTCAGGGGGCAAGTCGGCCCTTGCAGCTTTGGATAGCAATCCTGGCAGTAAGAGGCTAATAGAGCAGGTTCACTCCAAGGCTGTGGCACAGGCAGAGCAGAGGAGCTCCGTCCAGGCTGGGGATAACAACAATGTTGTCACTGCTTCTGAACAGGTTAGTCCTCGACATGGAGCAGCTGCAAAAGAGCTGAAACAAAGAAATGGGGCTGCAGATAGCGCTGGTGTCAAAAGGGCTTCAGCAAAGACTGGGTTAGAGAGTGAAAGGAGTCCCAAAAAGCGTCCTGCTACCTCCTCTACATCATCCAGCTCTCTCTCTCCTGCATCCTCAGCCATTGACAAGTCACCGTCACGAACACAGACCAAGAGCGCAGCATCAGCCTCAAACCCCAAGGACAAAAGCGATGGACCTCCTAAAACTAGCAAGGCTGGTTCCTCAAGAACAGCAACCCCCTCCAAGAAAGGGTCATCTCAAACCCCCGAGGTATTACGTCCAGACTCTGCCCAACAGAGGAAGAGTGGGTCTCCGGGATTACAAAGCTCACATCCTCAGAGAAGGACATCACCTAGGGGTGGAGGTGAGAAAAGCTCAGCCTCTGGACGGACTAGAGCAGTAGACAGGAGCACTAGCCGTGAATCCTCACGGACGAATGCAGTTTCAGAGAAAAAGGTTAACCATGGAGGACCCCCCTCCAGGTCAGGTGCTGCTAGTAAACTGGAGGGCAGGCCGGGCCGGGCCGCAGAGAACAGGGCAATGGGCCGGAACTCAAGCAGTAGCTCCTCCATTACTAGTCTCCGATCCTCAAGTGTGGGTGTTTCCTCTGCAAGCGCAGCCCCACCATCAAAGGGACCTCGTAGGAACAGTAAGACAGAGGACAAGGGTTTGTCCTTCTTCAAAACTGCTTTGAGGCCCAAAGAGACCCGTAAGTCGGCTGATGGTGGGAAATCCGGGACGGGAGAATCTAAAGGAAGTCCAGAGGATAGTGCTGGGGATGTAGCTAAAGAAGGAATCTCACATGGAGTGAGCAGGAAAGCTCAGAATGTGGCTTCAGAGGCCCAGACTAATGTGACCACAGCCAAAGACAAGGAATCGTCTAAGGCATCCACTGCAGCTAAGCATTCACTGCTGCCCTCCACAAAGTCCAAGCATTCTGGTGCAGAAACGACCACCCAGTCCTCCACCAATGCAAAAGACTCTGCGAAGAAAGAGCCTACTAAAAAGACAATGCAGTCCAGGAAAATCCCCATCAACTCTACACAAACTAGCCAGAGGTCCAAGTGATGTTATTTTAAGGACCTGGTGACAATCTCTCAAGTGCAGCTCTTAGGTGTTTAAACCATCAAACTAGACTGAGTGTCTGACCAACATCTTTTAAAGCACCTGTAGCTTTTCAGTGGTTACTGAATACCAGCTGCCATTCTGGACACTTACTGTCCACATTGTTAAATAGTTATTTAGGAATGGATTTTAACAAAGCACTTTGTATGGATTGCATTGATTTTGAGGATTATTATACTGTGTTGTAAATAAGCATGGACTGCACATGTATTGAAATGATTGCCTTGTTCTGTCTGTAGCATAGTTGGGAAAAGTACACCTCAGTAGGAGGTGAAAATAAAATGACTTTGCACAAGATGAAAAGCAAGTATAATGGTGGAAAGAAACTTTTGAGATATATCAAACATGGACTACTCAGTCACCAAAGTAAGTTTGATGGCAATTTTTAACACACTAATGCAGTGAAACACTGAATTATTTCCAAAAAATCTTTATGTACAGCTCTCCTTCAATATTGAGAGCCATATGTCAACAACAAACATCAGTGCCTCAGATAATCATAGTGAAGTATTTAATCTAAATTGTATAACTGCAGGTGTTGATAAATTTATAATTCAATTTTAATATTTATTACGCACTGAAAATGTAATTTCAAGTAAAACACAATTAAGTCTATTTAACCCGAACTGCTGTTTACATATGCTCCCCTATGTAGTAATTGTGCGACAGCCTTTAAGAAAAATTTTGTTCAGCCAAAATCAGACTGTCATGGAGAGGCCGAAAAGTAGTGCAGGAATGAAGCATGTGTTGTTGGTGTTAATGTCTGGAGCCCTTGGTTTGTAATGGTTCTTAAATGTTTATGTTTTATTTACTGGTAATAACCTGTTACCCCTCAGACAACCTCCCACCCGTCACCACCTCTGCCCTCCAGCTGCTGATGCCAACACTTACCTGCGGGGCTCGTACCTGCTCTTCAGACTGCCAGACGTCTCCAAACATTCCTCTCAGCTGAACACAGGGTTAATGTAAAAAGCCACTACGCACACAGACAGCATATTCAAAAACAGCTGGGTTTGCCTTTGTTGAACACCATACATGTACATAGAGCATTATGGTGTGTTTCCGTCAGCCCATTCTCCGTCTTTCATGTGTGACATCACAGCTTGTGCACATCTTTATCTTGCATTAACAAGAAGATTAACAATGAACGCACTGACATAGATTGAGAAAAAGACATCACCATTCATGAAGTATGTGACGGTTGTTGCATGATAAATTGCTTATGCATGCACTTAACTATGCAAGCAGATTCTTGCTAATGTCCACACTGAGTAAGTAGAAGTGCTACTCTTGGATGTGTATATATTTCTAACTGTATATTTTTCCAAATGCCAGCATCGGAGAGCATGTTAAGGCATACTTTATTAAAGCTTTGTTTGCACATTTCTTCAAAACTAATATACATTTTGTATGAATGATAAGTATTGCTCATTCACCCTCTCAAAGTAAATCAACTCACTCGCAAATTAATGTTTTCTGTATTGTATTCATTTGTCTCACATTTTCCCTCACAATTCCAACTTTAAACAGGTTTTAAAAAGGATTTTTTTTTTTTTTTTTTAATGGTTTTGGCAACAAAACATTTCTGCAGTTTACAACTTGTGTTATGACTTTCATTTACCATCTGTAATAGTTTGAGTGTTACAAGTTCTGCCCCGAGAGCTGAGAAATTAAAAGGACACATTAACTGACCAACAACTAGTAGTGCACTGTATAAGACCTAATGGGAGGCTTGTTTTTGGTTCTCACTATATACACATACAGGTTAGGCTGGGACCGTTCGAGACAAGATGCTGCCATTATAACCTCAGTCTTCTTCTTCTTTTGTCTGAAGATCCAAAAAAAGAACGATGTGCAATATATTATCTAAAATCTGATGTGGTTTTGATTTTATTTTTTGTATGATCAAACCTCAAACCTATCTAAAAAAACTTACAATACAACAATAGACATAATATCTGACTATAACGCTGCGTATCATAGTATGTTGATCTATTCACTGTGTAAGATTTTAAGGCATCACTGACTGACAAATTTTTTTTACAGGAGTCGCACCAACCACAAATTCATAAATGATACTTATTATTATATACATCACAGTTATAGATCTACTGAATGTCTAAGAGTCACATTCAAGGAGTGTACATCACTAGCTCAAGCAGCTGGACCATAAACTACTTTATATAGCCTTCTGGGACATGGTGCAGAATAAATCTAAACATTATCTTCAGTGCCTGGTGGCTACAGTGTGTTGTTACTGTGGCATTACACCCAACACATGCAGTGTATAAACTGACTAATGTATGTCACATCAACTATAAGTGAGGACTCGCAGTGTTGATGAGAGGGATGTATAAATATAGTGAAATGCCATGAGGAATTATTTATTTTCACAAATGCATGAGAACTAGTAAACCTCTTTATTTTTCCATTTATATTCTGTGATACAATGTAATTTTTGACGTGTACTGTGTTCATCTTGTTTTGGGGAGTAGCAGTGTGTGTTGGCATTGATTTAGCAATGCGAGACAAACGAGAACTAAATAAAATTATGTCATGAAATAAAATTTGGTTGACGTCTGTAGCTCTGGGCGATTTGTTTTGCATTTACAGCTTCTGTGCAGCTACTTTTTGTCGTCACATTTCTCATTTTCTCCACTTGGTGGTGCTCAATGTTTGCCAGAAAGTCCCAGCAGACACAAAAATAATGAGTTAGGGAAATAGGGCAACACAGTGTAAATTTGTCTCTTAGAAATGCCCTTCACTTTGAACTTGTGGAATCATTAAGATATATAGTAGTGTCAAATCTAATGGTGTCAGTGACGGAGATGATATATTATTAAATTACAGCACCATCATTTATTTAGAGCTGATTCAATTGTGGTTTTATTAGTTTGGCCTAAGGCTGGGCATATTAAGAGTTAATGCTGCCTCTTTGTCTTTCTGTTCTTGTAATTTTGTATAACAGTCATCAGTTTTGGGAATTACATTTTCGCCCTCTCACTTCTCACCACATGTGCAGTCTGAGAAGCGATGAAATTTTAAAAATTGCCTGTGGTATGATGGGGCTGCAACATGCTTCTCTTGACATGCAGCAGGAAGGCTCCGCATTGTCAGAACTGAGCATTTGCCTCGTATTCTAAAGAAAAATGCGAGATAGTTGAATTAATATGCATGTATGAATGTAATTAGAAAATTCGCATACTGCAACCCAGCACAAGAACATTCTGTAAGGGAGCCAGGCTTCTCTAGTGCTGAAATCAATAATCATATGCCAATTGTATCAGCTCCAAGAGAACAGCATTAGCTTGATCTCAGTAGAGAATTCAGCAACTTTTATCTGGATTTAACACACAAATCGTGACATTACCCTTCTTGACTCCTCAACATAATGCATCTAACATGCCGAATTAGTTTACATGTTTCGCTTTTGCTACATTAATGTGTTCGATGCATTGTAGAAAGGCAATCTAATCTTATCGATCAATCCAATCTTGGCATCTCCTGGGGCCAAATTCGATCCTTAATGCAGCTGCTAAGTCTGCAATTTGAGAAACTCTGTCTCTGGATAGAAGGAGACGACAAGCAGGATCTTCACGATTAGCTTTCACTTTTTCGCTGCTTGCTGTTTGAATGGGTCGATGCATTGACTCCTGTGGTGACATGGGGGGGCCTTAAGTCTTAAGGGCCTTAAGAATTAAGGCCCTTAAGACCCATGTTTGTGGTGGCATTGTAAAAGTAATGTTTTTTTACATTAAAATACAGTATATCTTACATCATATTGTTATACAATACAACACAGACCAAACTTCAATCAAAAATTACCATTGAGTTCAATTACCACCACTATGATACAAATTCAGCAAAACTGCACAATATTAGTACTTGTTTCAGGGCTATTGAATTGGATTGTACTATAATCAAAACATATTTTTGATATTGGTTTCACCTTTTGATATACAGTATCTACATTACTGACATTAGTTATATACTACAGTATATTCTTTGTGTTAACAGGCCCATATGTTACCCATACACACCACACTGTAGAAAACCCAGAGGAATCTAGGACATTTGAAAGCAGGCATAAGTGTTTCATAAACATATTACTCGTCCACACTGATAAAAAACACAAGAAAGGTGTGAGACTTGCAGACAACAAGAAAACCTTGAGTTGAATAACTCTCAAGTCAGATATGTTGGTATTTAAAGACCAGAGAGCATTCTGAAGTGTTATTCACAGCCAAAAAAAAAAAAAAAAAAATTTTTTTAATCTTTTCTCAGAAGAAGCACAACAGAATCAAGCAGTATTGTGAGATGATGTAATTCTACCACTTTCATTCAAGAATTTTCTTAAAGATAGAAATTCACCTTTTCTATGACTATGTACATTTTCAAAGAAGAAAAAACATGTTCATTCTCTTACACCTTTGCTCAGTTCAATGAGTCTACATTCAGAGGGTTTGCTGCCACAGTTAGCTAATGTTAGCTAATGTTAGCAAACTTTAGATTTGCTGTAAAACAGACATAGCTGAGTCGGATTCTATCCTTTCCACTACATTTTAGCCATAGCTGCAGTGACTACTATTACACAGTGTCTACACAGGAGGTGTTCAGGTACAGTATTGAGACATAGGTCACCCTTTTTTTGGAAGCACTCAGAGGCCAATACAAAGTCACTCTGTTCATGTGTGTAAAACACAGGAAAATAGACTTGAAGTGTAAAAATATGCTTCAGGTCACATTTTTGGGCATACGGCGCGAGTAAAAAGCCAGCCTTATGCGGCCTGTTTAGACACCTGCATTGATTAAACTAGGAGTGTGTTCTGTCAGAGGTATATGAAATGGACAACTGAAAAACGTGGCCGAAGCACTGTCTGTGTAGACATGCCATTGGCCATAGGGGCTGCTGTTACATAGACTAGCTTCAAATTACTGCCAGTTATTGTTATGCTAAATACTCACTGAGGAAATTTAAGGAGGCAAACGTATTTCCAATGAAAACAGTGACATTACAAGATACAACGTACTGTACAATTTAGAAATAAAAATTTAATTTAATATTAATTAAATTTAATTTATTAATTTGTGCAAATTTTATAAATCTTTTGTATTTTTTGTCTCGTTATTTCCAGTCATCCCTACTCATTTTATCATATTAACATGTAATTTTTAGCATCACACAAAGCAACCACCTACATATGACTAAATGTATTCTCCATGCAAGACTTTTTTTACCCTGCTGGCTGGCAAACAAATTCAATTATTCAGTTGTTTCAGGAGAGAGCATGTCAGTTATTTCTCTCCTCCTGAGTCCAGTGATGCAGTACTTTAGTTCCCTTTTAATTGGAGATGAAAAATCTAGTGAGCTTTGAGTGCAGTCAGAGAGAGAGAGCTGCTTTTTAGTCAATGCAATATACATAACGTGTCATGTGGGACGTCCGAGGCTGAATTACATAACGCCAAGCAGTGAGTGGTGCCTTGAAAACAACTTTAACACCCAAGGAGACTGTGCTGTTGTTAGTGGACCAGAGGCAATTTCCCCGAACTGTCAGGATAAATCCTCGTGTTACCTTTCAGGAGTCATTTGTGATTACAAAAGATTTTTTTATGCAATAGAACCATCATACAGGATATCATCTACATCATTCTCCTGCCAAGAATCAACTAATGGCTTTAATTGTAATATGGTTTTAAATTTCATGTAATTTTCCTCAAAGTGCTTTGATTAATTAATTTACTGACATTTTAGGCAACTATGCGCTCTTTCTGTTTAAGAAGGCAGAGGATATACAGACATTTGGGTGTAAGATCAAAAGAAGAATATCAGACAAGAGTTCAGAATTTCAGCTTTTATTTCCTGGTATTTACATTTACGTGTGTTAGACAACTTAGGACATACCACCTTTTGTATGAGACTGCTCCATTTTTAGGTGAGTAAAAGTAAAGGTACAGATAGTCTTAAAGTTAATAACATTTAATGTTTGGTTGCATAACCCTTGCCTGCAATAACTGCATCAAGCCTGTGACCCAACTGTTGCATTCTTCATTCGTGATGGTTTCAGTTCTTGTTTGTTTCGGGGCGTTTCTCCCCTCAGTCTCCTCTTCAGGAGGTGAAATGAATGCTGAATTGGGTAAAGGTCTAGTGATTGACTTGGCCAGTCTTCAACCGTCCACTTTTCCCCCCTGATGAAGTCCTTTGTTGTGTTGGCATTGTATTTTGGGTCATTGTCTTGCTCCATGGTGAAGTTCCTCCCGATTAGTTTGGATGCATTTCACTGTAAATTGGCAGACAAAATGATTCTGTAGACTTCTGAATTCATTCTGCTGCTACCATCATGAGTTACATCATCAATAGAGATAACTGAGCCTGTTCCAGATGCAGCCATGACACCACCTCCACCGTGCTTCACAGGTGAGCTTGTATGTTTTGGATCATGAGCTCATCCTGTCTTTCTCCAATCTTTGGCCTTTCCATCACTTTGGTAGAGGTTGATCTTAGTCTCATCAGTCCAGTAAATCTTTGTTCCATAACTTTTTCAGCGCATCTCTGTACTTCTTTGCAAATTCCAGTCTGGTCTTCTGGTTCTTACTGCTGATGAGGGGTTTGCATCCTGTGGAATGTCCTCTCTATTTCTGCTCTCAAAGTATTCTTCGAACGGTTGATTGTGATACCTTCATCCCTGGCCCGTGGAGGTTGGTGGTGATGTCATCGACTGTTGTTTTGGGGTTTTTCTTTCTTTGTCAAGACATTCCAAATTATTGTATTGGCTATGCCCAATGTTTGTGCAATGATCGATTTCCCCTCTTTTCTCAGCTTCAAAATGGCTTGCTTTTCTCCCACAGAAAGCTCTCTGGTCTACATGTTGGTTTATCCTTTTTAACAACAAATGTTCAAACTAGAATGCCATTCACTAGAGAGCAGACCTGTTGAATTATGCCCTATTTGGCACTGAAAAGGAAAGTGATAAAAAAATATCTGGGTTCCCTTTTAAATGGAACTGCCGCTAAATTTAATGGGTTCCTCCCTGGCCCATGCCCCATCCCTCCACCAAGTTTGGTGCAAATCAATTCAGTACTTATTGCATAATCCTGCTGACAAACAAAGAAACAGATAGGGGTGAAAACATAACCTCCTCGGCAACGGTAAAAAACGCTAAAAGGCAACTCCTGGGCAACAATAAACATCTGTCAGTCACATGTTCCAATAATTTTGCTCACTTGAAAAATGGGTGGGTTCAAACAAAAGGTGCTGTGTCCTAAAGTGTTTAACACATCCAGATGTAAATACCATGAAATAAAGGCTGAAATTCTGAACTCTTGCCTCATATTCATCTTTTTATCTTAAACTCAAAGGTCTTCAGTGTACAACAAAAACAAAGCAATTGGCCTTGCGGTTCCAGTGGTTTTGGAGGGGACTGTACTTGCTAAAATCTTCACCTGTTAAATGTCTGAGACCCAGCAACCACATTCCTCCCACACGCTGCACATTCATTTCTCCTACACAATGCACAGTAGTGCGTAGCCAGAATCCCAAGAACGTGCCAATACAGAGGACTCATCAGGATGCTAGAGAGCAAGGTGTGAAGTGTCAGAGTTGGACATACAGCCAGTGCATGTCCGCCACGCTTCCTCTGACACTCATCCTACACCATTGGCTGTGGGAGAAATGATTGACTGAGAGGCTGATTATGCCTCTTCCAGCCAGGTGGTTGGCAGGCAGAGAGGCGCATATCACCAGATTGCTGCATCAGCCAAAGTGTGAGGCCACAGTTTTTGGCATCAGTGTGTCTGGACGAACATCACAGGAATAATAAAAAGATGCAGGGATGTCAATCATCACCCAAAACATGTCTGTTTAGTTGTTGATCCATTTTTTTCCACCCCGTTCTGTTGGCAGCAGTCTCTCCATCTTGTATCTTGTATCATTAGAGGCTTTTGCCTTTTGAGCAATGCTGAGATGGAAGACAGATGAGGCTGCATGAGTAAAAAACTCGAGGTTCCTGGGTTCTTGTGGGAGAGGGGGAAAGTCTTTGATGTTGTGGAGTTTCGTGGAGGCAAATAACACACTTTGATATTTCATAAGCCATCTCTGCTAAAAAAAAAGAAAAAAAAACATGTGGGCACAAACAGACAGCACAAATACACACACACACACATCTGCACAGACAATCTGTCAAAGACGAGGTTTGAATTACCATTCCAGCTGAAAGATTTGCAGTTATTTTGGCGGTAGATATTTGTCGGACACTCAGCACCGTTTCTGAAAAGTTCCAATTTTCTAGAGGACTGGTGAGTGAATGTCTGTCCTGTTTGATTTTGTGAGGAAGATGAATTAGTGTTGGGATGAACATAAAAGGTAATGTATTCATAAAAGCTGTGATGAGTGCAGCTGTCTCCAGCATCTGACATCCAATCTGAGACAAGCCGCATGGGGAGGTTGGACCGTCCTCCACTGTGTGAGTGTGTGTGTGCATGTGTTCACTGATGTTTATGGGAACAACAAAGAATTTTTTGTCTGATTGAGCACAATTTTAATTCAAGTGAAGGAGAGCACTGTGTTGCCTTGATAATAGTTGAAACTGAGATCGAATTAATAGGTAAATCAATAGTACATGACCCTCAATATTTGAATGAACAGGCAATTTTCTTCTGGATTAATTTTGGTTAAAGATAAATTGTTGATCAAAATATTAGTGGATTAACAATTTTAGGCCTATTGATATCAAATGTTTCTCTAATATGTGTATTTATTTAATATATTGGTGAGTAGAAAAATACGAATAATTTAAATCTAGATCAAATAAATAAAACTGTTTTAAGACCCCAAAACTGTTTGAAATTAGAATATTTGGTCTTTCTCACCAAAGTTGGGTAGCATTTTAAACAGAACTTCCTTTTCAAATCTGATTCTTCTGTCTGCTTTCACAATTTCCCATTGGTCAATTGGTCCTACCCTTATTTTGTATTTATAAAAGCCGGTGTGTCAATGCATTTACACAATTTAAAATAGCTTCACACATTAGAGCAGGCTTATGCTTGATCATCGTTGTTTCTTGAATCCCATAATCACAGCCCCCAACAATGTCATCCAGGTTCAGTTTGCCCCTCCTTTTAGACTGCTCCATATGTTGAAAAAACACACCCGCCTGAGTGGTAACAATACGGTATAGAAATGCTTGCCCCACTGATACAATTTTCCATTTGCGAATGATTGGAAATGTGTTCATTACCTGGAAGAAATGTTTGGGCATTAAAACCTGCAGGCAGAGCCACTCTACCTGGCTTCCCTCGTTGTCGCTGCAGCTTTGCAAGGCTCCCTGCTTAGACAGCGCTGCCGCACAATGTAAACCGCCCTCAACATACTAATGCAGTGCATGCCGACTCAGGTGTGGTCTGGAGTCCAGGGGCTGCTGATACATCAGATGTGTTTTGGTTTGCTGCGGATGTGAGCTTCATCTGGAGGCAGCCTTGGGAGGAGGCTTGTTATTCTCCTCAGCGAGACATGAGGCACACACTCTAATTAGAACACATCTCCTGGTGAGAGAGATGCTGAGGTCTGACTACTCCTCCAATCTAATCAGCTTTCTACCTCACTTTAGCTGCTCCACAGAAAACAGACTCTTGCTCATCTGACAAACAGATACAACAACAAGGAGATGGCACTGAACAACTGTTTGTAATTTGGAGGACTTTGCAGAAAATCACAGATCTAAACCTTGAAAGGGCATGCGCCCGACAAAATCTCACATCTTTGCCATCTTCCTCTCACTCTCTGCTGGAGACAAGTTAAAAAGGGGCGGGCAGGTGGCTGTTGATTTGTAAAACAGATGCGAAGATCTGATGCAAATGTTTTTTTCTGCTTTAAGACAGGCCGTCAATGTTAAAATCATTTTGTCAAAAAAAAAAGAAAGAAGAAAGACAAAGTATGTGCACCAAGAATATGGCCTACATTTAAAATTACATTTCACTTGAAACTTATGTCTATTACACTTCACCTCTCTTTCACTTCCCCGGGTGCCTCCATAAACCTAATAGAGCACATCACATGCACACGCTTATTAAGTGTCATCCCTCACAGACTGCAGTTCTAATATTGGTCTGCAAATAGTTGTAGAACATGTATCATTATGTACTTGAGACTGTGCCACCGTTGTCAGCACTTCATTGTAATTTGGCTCCTAAGCCACTGGTTATTTCGACCACTGGGACATCCTGTCGGCTGCAGAAGTTTAACTATTCTGAAGCATTTGGACTGGATGAGGTACACTGCTGAATCTCTGTCTCTGCAGTGTCAGCTGCTGTCTCGCTCGGATACCAGGGAACCTCATTCGATCTCATGTGAACATCTCGGGCAAAGGACGAGGCAGGCTGTGTGAATGTGTACTATTTCAATTTACTGCATGCATGTAAAATCCATTTTCCTATAGGCTTGCATTTATAATTGATATAGCATTATCATAAAAGGAGGCTATAAATGTATGTAAAATGACTGCAATATTAGTGTTTAAGGGGAGAATTCCTTTTGAAATAATCCTTTGCCACAGCTTCCATCTTACTTCTACACTCATTAAAAATCCAAAAGCGTGAATGTTTGAAGCTACATTAACCAACAGGGATTCTGTAGGAGATGAACTACATTATCTGCACGAAGAGCATCACTGTGACATTTAAACCCTTAAAGTCTGTCCTCAGTCGCTGCACTTGACTTTATGTAGTTCCTTTTTGGTGCTTTAGAGAAAACTAGACCTTTTCTGTTTTGATTTTCACCTCCTCCAGTGAAAAAAAAAATTTAAAAAAATGCTGCTTTAAGCATTAATCAATATCAGATCACAATGTTCAAAAATTACTATCAAGAATGCTGTAAGCCTCTTTCTGAAACTCTCTATGGAGTGTGAAAGATAAAAAGAACAATATGTCTCTGCTCTTGTCCTTGAAGTCCTGTTATTAGTCTCAGCAATAACTAGTGCTTATCAGCAGTACGCTAAAGTATCAACTGATCCCTTCAGCTCCTTCAGGTATATTGAGCATTTAATAATTACCAAGGAGCTCCATAGGGATGAAATAACATAAATTGTACTATATATGAAAATCCTTTAATTAAAAATATAATCCGCACTTTAAACATAACCTTGTATAGGGGATTGTTTGAAAGGAATCATTTAGTCATAACGTTTCATAACAACAAGGAAAACTATTAATAAACACAACATTCACACGTTAGTTTTAACAAATACTCATTAAGCTTACCAAACACCTCATTAGCTTGAGTGCAAATAGGTCACGTCATAATGCTCCGAAATGCAAAGGATTTCCTGATTTGCATGGGCTGGTTCCTGAGGGAATTCATATTTGAAAAGGAAAGCTGGGTGTGTGCATGTGAGAGAGGGAGGGAGAGTGGGAACGAGCGAGAGAGAGATTTGACCTGCAAGCAATCTCTGGAGAGCCGTTCACTCGCAGAGTCTAATCAGACTCTGGCTGATGCTTGTTCTAGGGGATTGCTCCTCTCCAGCCCCAGGCCTAATTAGGACCCATGTGTACCATATAGAGAGTTGCTGCTCGCAGTGACGACTGGATAGACGCTCACCTGTGTGCGCTCAGTAAGCCACAGAAATGAGCTGCTGGCAAGTGTGATGACAAGCGGGGCATCAGAGGTGGTGGAGCCACACTGCCTACGCCCCCACCTAGAGGTCATATAAGTTTAATGAATGTTTGGACAGGGAGAGATATGGTGAGTAGAAGAGGGGGAAAAAAGGCAGACGTCTGGGCTGAGAGAGGGTCACACAGAGTGGAGCATCTTCTATGATTTTTCCCTCTTAAAAGTACACTGCAGCCATTTTCAGAAGAGGGGAAGAATGAGGAGACTGAGAGGCTGAACATATAGCAGAGTAAAAATACAAACCCGTTTTAGGCTTCCGGAGCTCAACTTTCTGTACTGCTATGTCAATCACCAGGAAATGTTCAAAGGATACCCTGTTACGCCCAAATTTCAAGAGAGCTTCAGATGAAGTAGTATTCAAACAGATAAAAGTACTAGACTTCTAAGATATGTAGATAACAGAGAGGAGCAACGTGTCCTACATTTCACCGGGAGTGAAATCATTATTAATGAGTGTTATTAGTTAAGAAAACAGATCACAGTTCGATGTTCCAACATCTGTTAATGGTGATACTGAAAAAATACACATGAAAATGCTGAGTAAGTCTGTGGTGTTCTGTTTCGGAGACCTTCAGGGAACCTTTGATGTCTCTATGCACTGTCCATGTGTCTGATTGTCCTTGTGTCTATTTAATCCTTGCTTGCAGTTGTTTGTGATGAGCAACTATTTTATTTTGCATATGCAAAGAATATACGTGACACTTTATATTGCAGCTCACAAGTTACAGTGTAAATATTTTGAACATAGAGGTTCCATATACATCATACTCCATATTTAGTGTTTCTTTTAATTACCCAGTACATATTGGATAAGTACAGGGTAGGGGCAGCCCATTGCAGCCTACATATTCTGTCACTACACTGTAATTACCCTCAAAAAGTGGTGAAACTGGACCACTCTATTTTACAGCCCACATACCCTGGACTAACACTGTTAATATTAGTGCTTTGTCCTGATTGTAGTGGACCATCACCAAAAACTAATGTCCATCACCCCAGTTGTAATCCTAACCCTAACGCTTGTTTCTCAAAAAACCCCAAAAAAACCAAAAAACACCCCCAAAAAACAAAAAAACCCTTGTTTTGCTGTGAGTGGTACTTCTCTAATATCAGTTTTGATGGTCAGATGGATCCAAAACCAGATCACATTTTATCATTTAAAAAACATACATACACATAATTTTATAGTTATAACTATCAAGGCACTACACTAATAATAAGTACTCCATATTTCAAAACTGCTATCATTTCCTGATTGTTCTTGCCTTGTCACCCATATATTACTTTAATGCAGTAATTATGAAATAGTTATGAAATAGTTACTCAGTTACCACTTAGTAAATAGTAGTGACTCAATAAATGCTTGCAAACCCCTCTTAAACACAAAGACATTACCCCTTTTTTTCCTAACTCATAGTCTTCTACCCTTGTACTTAACTACATATATAACAATACCTATATGTAGGTAATGGTAGCCCATACACTAAATAACAACATCTAAATTTAATAAACATCTAAAGTGTAAGCTAAAGTCTTACCCGTAATGTCATATTGTGTGATATGGTATTTGAGAACGTCATCCCTCAATACACACTTCAATTCATAAAATACACTCTAATATCCCTGTTCGTGTATCACAAAGTGTATTTCTGTTGTTTTTGCAGTGCTTTATCAGTCTGGCTGAAGCTCAGAGAGTCTGGCTTTAGTATTCATACCGTGTAGCCAAATCCAAACTTTTCACTGCAATCATGTGACATGCAGTCCCAGAATCTATTTGATAACCTGCCACGACGAGGTGTTCCCTGCTTTGTCTTTGAAAAGTGATTGAAATTCCTTACACCTACAACCACTCATCGACCCTACTACAACCGAGGCACACAACAAACCTTACAGAATGCAATGAACCTTAAAGGATGTAGTGACAACACGGGTAACAAATGTAGAAACTGTCTAAACGGTCAGTTGAAAACCACAATTTTACTAACTAGATGTGAAAAAGTGCGGAGATTCAAATTTCAATCATGACGTCAGTTTTCGGTTTTAAGGACCATTGTTTGATTCGCTGTGCGGTTTTAATCAAGCAAAAGCAGGGACTAAGAAGGGATTTAAAAAGTGATTCAGCACGCTTTTTTGTTAAATACAATTTATCAAGGTCAAGGCTTCAGATGAGACAGAATCAATGATTTCATAAATGTATTTGTGCATCCCTTTCATTTAATGATGTTCATGGACAAGATTGGTGTATGGCTAAAGCAGTGATTAAATATGTAACAAAAATATAAACAGGGATTTTGCAAGTACAAAGTGAAGTGCTGCATGTTAGAGCCCACGAACTTATCTGATTCATGCTGGAAAGAATGAAAGAAAAATCACTCTGTATAGAAACTGATGAGACCAACAGTTAGTAACATTAGGTAGTTCACACTTGTGTTATGGCTTTACATTTTGGATTTACCACCACAGTGCTGCAGCTTAATTCTACTCTCCCTGAAGACTTCACTGACATTTTCCAAGGTCTTACTTTCAAACCCTGCCTTGATTAGTGAAGCAGGTTTTAAGAGAAACTAATCCCATTCCCTGGAATTTTCCCTTTTTTTCTTTTCTTTTTTATAAACCAGTCAGCGAATGGGGAATCCAGTCAGCAATATTATATAGTAACAGGAACATAAATCATGTGATCCTGAAACTGAAATGAGGACTATCTAGCAACAAACAGGATGCTGATGCCAGCCGGTAACTGATCATTACAAGTGCAAAAGCGATGTGGTCTTGGATTTTGCTCTTTTCATTAGTGTCACATCAAAGAATAATACTGCTTTTTCCTTTTTTTCGCTTTTTTTTTCAGACAAATTGGAGACTGCTGATAGTTAGCGATCCGCCTTAACCATGAAATATTACTGTAGGCAAACCACTTCTGCAAGAACATTCGTGGAATACATAAATCTTTCTTATACTACTTAAAAATATGTCTCAAACCTTTACTCCCACTTAAAATCATGACCCACCATTTCATAAAACTTGACATTGTAAGGTCTATAGAAGTCTCGCAATTGCTCAATAGCATCTCTGTCTATCTGCGCATGAGTTCTGCCTTTGGACTTGCCCAGGCAGCGGGGCAAGCTGCTGCTCTCCGGCTTCTTAAGGCAAGGGAACCCCTTGGTGCGGTTGAAATAGAAGTGTTTATCTGTGACAATGCGCTTTAACCCCAGAAAGTCTTGCACCCGAGCCAGCTCCCCTGCTGGGTCTGTGATAAGACGCTCTCCGCTCACAAAGTGGATCTGAGCCAGAGGGAAGTAGCGGAGCCAGTTCTCAAGGTGCAGAGCGTACAGGCCGATCCGAATGGCGTTCCAAGACGTGTCCACAACGCCCAGGCACTGGTTTCTGAAGGCCAGCTCCTGGAAGCTCGGCAGGTCGGGAGTTTTGGATAAAGTCTGAGTGTAATCTGATATTGCACGAGTGACGGGGTCTCGCACCACCACAATGAGTTTGGTATTTTGGGACATGGCAGAGATCCGGTGCGGTGTTTCTTTTGTCACAAAGTAGCTTGGTGTCTTCTCCATTGTGATTTGGCCTTCGAGAGTCCTTGGCATTAAACCTCTGAATGAAAGACGAAAACACAAAGTGAAAGTTCCAGTAACATAAAAGTTTCTCATTTACCATAACAACCCTTTAAGCGTTTTTAAGCTAAAAGACTCAGAAACAGGGGACATAATTTCCTCGCATTCAAGCTGTCAAAAGGGAAAAAGTGCATATTAGATGTCTATTTAGGGCAAGATTTCACTAGTGAATTGCAAAGGCATAAAACCCCACTAACTGAGAAGCTGCAGTTTGGCTGTGAACCCAGTTTCTCAATGTAAATGCTAATAAGAGCACTGAAGCAAAGTCACAGTAGTCTGTTGTCACTGGAGACTTGTCTTGCAGACAGCTCTCCTGCGCATCAACCCTGCATGGTTCAAGAGCAATAAATCACTATGAATGCAAACAGAGCACATATAGCGGAGTGACTCTGTTAGCTTAGATCTGGGTCTTCCAACTAGGCCATTGTGATCTTTGAGAGAAATTATTTGAACAGATATGCCTTTAAAAAGTAAAAGTTTCAAGTTTAATTGGAAACCATCAAAGACCAAGGTCAGACTTTAAAAAGAGCCTGTAGACAGGGCTGTAACTAAAGATTATTTTTCACAATTGATTAAATAGTCGATTATTTTCTCGATTAATCAATTTATCATTTGGTCTACATAACATCAGAAAACTCATAAAAATGCCCATTACAATTTCCTTAAAACGGACACAGCCCGTTCAAGAGGGTTCGGATTAATTTACACTTAAGCCTACATTCTTGAAAAATTTTGTTGCGCCCAAAACAATCTGTGAAATAACGATGTTTATTCGTTTTCCGCAGTCGTGGCCATCCCCGGCCCACCTGGCTCTGCAATGTAGCCTTTGCTGCTGCTCAGACTTGTCGTCTCATTATTGCATTTCCTCTCATTTGTTCTCGCCAGTCCAGTCACCATCTGATGCACCCGCGCTCTGCAAGTTAACTTCAGGGCTCTTGATCACCTCTCTGTTGTCTTTATTCTTTTGTTTAGATATTGCATGAAACAAAAACATCAGCCCCCTTGATACATACATATTGGGAAAGAGACTATGACTATTCCACACAATAATCCGGAGAGTTTCAGAAAAGTGACTGTTTATTTCGAAAGCACTCCTCAAAAGTCAGTGACTTGTCATTTGACCTTTACTCGACAGCTTTGACAGCTGCCAGTCAAATTACGGTAAAGGGCGAGGGTTCACGTCTCTAAGACACATCTCTGAGATAAAAGGGCTTCAGCCTCCAACCATCCTGAAGAGTGCCAATTAGTGGAAATACTTTCAATCTACAATTATTTTACAATACTACTGATTCACATACCTCCTGGAGGGTGCATGAAAGCCAGCCATTACCATGAAATATATTTGGAAGTCTGTCTCTGTGTGAGTGTGTTGTGCATGATTGTCTGTTTGTGGGGCATATGTGCACAATACTTCCTGATTAAACTATAACACATGTCTGCTTTAAATATGTAAATAAGGAGTTTAAAAAATGATATGGATACTTAGTGTATGGGACATATAGATAGACACTTGATGATCTTTCAGCCAAAGAAATTTGACGGGGATACACTTTGTTAAAGATGCTTCATTTAACATTTTTTAATATTCATTTTTGAGATATTAGTAGAACTGTCACAAACAAACAAGACAATAGCTCAGAGGCCTGGCAGCTACAGCAGGCCTGCACGCCGCAGTTTACGCTGTTTGCCTGCAGAGGTTGGTTTTTATGGACATCTGATGAATTGCTACAGTACACCTAGAGAAAAAGAGGGCCACTGTTCTGACGGTGTAAACAGAGCGCAGGCCTCCAAAGTCTCTGGCAATAAGGACTTGAAATGAGTCAAGAGACTGCGGAAAACCCACCGAGCATGTTTACCCACCCCAAAACGGAGTGCACTGTACACAGAGAGGCACCCGGCAGAGGGAGGAGGACTGTAGCAAGGCCACATTTTTGACCGTAAGAAGCTGATTTTACATGACGAGTGATCTTAATTCTCAGAAGGATCTACCCCAACTGGCAGGAGGCCTCCATTTGTCTCAGCTTTAGGGTAAATAATAGTATTTTTATCCCACTTTTTTTTAGAATTTTAAATATTATGTCATTAGGTAACACCCCCAAGAGTAGACAGACTTACAGAGAGAACATTCTTTAAAATAAAGAAAGGGAAAAAAGTACATATGATCAGCCGGGGTTTACCTGAATTCCCTTTAAATTCCAATTGTGGAAATTTGAGATTAAATCAGACACTTATATTGGCCAAATATTGTCATCTTGTAGATTACAAAGCAGAACAGTTATGTAATGTACTAAGACAGCACACTTTGTATATCCTCACTATTCAGCTGCAAGCAGATACATGCATGTTAGAATCAATGCAGGCGCAGCTGACCCTAAATGTCCAGAGACTCCCAAGAGTCCTTGAGGGCCCCCGGACAAGTGAAAAGGCTACACTTTAACCAATCTAGACAAACAATTACTGAAACCACTAACAGATTCGACGAACAGTCACTATAATTCACCGTAAGTGTCCACAATTTAGACACTTACAATTTACCACGCCGGCAGTCTCAATCTCTGATTTCTCGCCACAAACCGTGCGTAAACCGTAATCGTGGAGTCACTGGCAGGTTCTGTTTACGGATTAAATTACGTAGCATTGCACAGCAGATGGCACGCACCTGTGCAGGTGAGTTACCCCCTTACCTGTACCACTCCAGGCCTCTGTCATAGTTCCTGTCGAAGAAGTGTGTCTCGGTGCCAGCCGCGCGCACATCAGGGTGGATTCTGATGAACTCCAGAACAGCTCTCGTCCCTCCCTTTTTCACACCAACTATGATGGCGTTGGGTAACTTTTTGTTCCCAAACTTTAAATTACCCATCGGGGGGCTGGGCGTGTCGTTCCTGACGGTGTGGAGAGTCGAAGAGGGTCTTTGGTCGGCTTTCGGCCGGGATGCCTCAACGCTGCTCGGCCTCGCCTCCAACGGCAGAACGCAGGAGAGGGATTTCTGGAGGCGCCTTTTGGCTCCATCGCTCAGGACGCGCTGACAGCCCGGCGTCGGCTCACCTGACTTTGGCATGATGGCATCGGCAGGGAATAGTGCACAGTAGCACAAATATGAAAGGAAAAGGGATAATAAGCAAATGGATGTCCTTGTGAGCCGGTGTGAGAGGGGGAAAAGTCGACTGAAGAGGAGCACGCATGCCATCTCTCCATGGATATGAACAGTGCATGGTTTTCTAAGGGATTTCTGCGATCCGTCCTTTCTGGTTCTTTTGGTCGCTTAAGTGGCTCCAAAGAGGGAAAGAAAAAAAAAAAGAAAAAAGAAAAAGATCGAAAACTTCAGTCAGTTGGTGGTCAACACTTCCATCACTCGATCACTGGGCATATTAGCACAATCCATCCGTGCCCCGTCTCCCCAGTTCATTCGCTGAGAAGGCATCCGTCGCTGCGCACCGAGTTCGGCAACGACATCCTCCTGCAAAACTCCTGGACGTCTCCATGGTCGTCACGCACGAGTGAGGAGCGGGGGGTGGGGGGTGGGGTGGGGTGAGGAGGGGATGGGATGGGGGGGGGCGCTCGGTGGCAACTTCCGCGGACTGTCAGCTCCAAGCGGGCTGAGCGACAGAAAAATGTTTCAACACGCAGACGTCGGAGCATCTTTGCATTTCAAAAAAAAAAAGTATCCGGCTCTCTCCTCTCACTCGTCCGACTTTACTCACTTCTCATTATGCGGGTTTCCTCTTCGGCACACCATACGGCTGCTGCGTAGTAAACACGGAAGCTTAGCCTATAGACTATTTTGAACGCACCCCTCCAGGTTGAACGCCCCCCCCATACGTCAGGATTATCCCAGCCAGACCAGGTCCGGTAAAGCATTTGAATACGTTCACATGAGTGAAACAGGACTGACAGTTCACCTAAAGGTGGGTTCAGACACATTTACACCAGCAGCACACGGCAAATACGAGTGAAGGCATCCATCAGCATCCATAATTTAATACTACAATGACCCTAGCCAGCAGCATTGCAGCCCCGGGGTTATTCAGTGTCAGAGCTGTTTTCCTCCTGTTGCACAAGTCAGGACTAGTTGCCTCCTTTCTGTTTAAGTGACCTGGCGTCAACTAGCTGCCAGCTGAGTTTTACTTGAATCAGCTGCTCAACGGCTCCTGCTGTTGAAGATCAGCTTGGTTTCTCGGCTGCTTTTTTCAAGGAGTTCAAGAGTAAACTTTGCTCCTCGGGACATTACTCAGGTTGTACAATGTTAATACTCCACTAGCAGACAGAAAAATAACTATTTTGATAACTGATTAATTGCTTAATTAGTTTTTTGTTTTTTGTTTTAAGAAAAATGGCAACAACAAAAAAATTCTCAAATGTGAATATTGGCAAAATAAAAAAAGCATTTAGACATGTCGACTTGAGCTCTAAGATAGAACTTTTAATTTGAGTAATTGATTTATATGTAGTTCTGTTTCATAATAGTGTAACTAACTACTATTTCCATATGGTCCCCTCCTATGACTTGAGAGAGGAACTGCTCTCGATCCTCAAACACAACCAGATCGGCTGGTGATAATAGACTTTATTATCTAATACAAGTATCTCCACTGACATGTTCATGTCAGTGACCCAAAAAATGGATGAACTTCCCTTGAGCAAGGCTTTGTTTCAGGAGCACATCTTTCCCGGTTACGTAACTGTCTGTGCTGACTGTCTAGAGTTTGGACAGTCTGACCAGAGTTGCCAGTCATCTTCCTTTATTAGTGATATAGTAACTATTTTCCCCCTTTCCCATTCTGGAGACCACAGCATGGCCATCTTACTCTCTGTAAGGCTGGAGCTTTTAGAGGCCCAGGAGTTCTGAGGCCCCAGAGCAGTTGCCCACTTTGCGCGGCTGGTATTCCAGCCCTGAGAGTGTGTATTCTCTTGCAGCCTCAAAGCAGTAATCTCGTCGCTGGCACCCCTCTCCTCTTCGCGGAGGAAGTGTTCTGGTGCCGGTGTGAGCAGAGTGTGTCTGGTGGGTCATCCCTCATAGTTTCCTGATGACTGATATAAATGCAGACAAGCCCGAGGTGGAAACAGAAGAGGATAAAAACTCCCAGGACTGCAGAGACGCACGGGGAGGAGTTGAGGTGTCACAGTGTTGCTCCCGTGGGTGTCTGCGCCCAATCTCAGAGGCTTCTGATTAAAGAATGATTTATAGGGGCTGGTCGGTGAGGCCCGCTTAGCAATTCGTCTAGTGAATGAGATTTTTCCTCAGGAAGAGGGCGGGTAAATCAAACCTTGGGGCAAGAAGCCTGCAAAACTTGGCGATAGGGCTCGGTGATTAAATGTTATAATCGTCTCTGCTGAGTGTGTGGCTTTGTTTTTGCAGTGCCACAATCAAGGATACCAAATCCGTTTACCCTTAGTTTAATTCAGAGATCATATGTCTTGGTTTTGTTTATTATAGAGGGAGCAGGGGGTTACATTTTTAGACTGACTTAAACTATAACAGAAGAGCAATGTGGAACAATTTAATTCCACAACATTTTTTTCTCATTTTATACAGAAAAAAAAGATTATCTGCAAGGATACCCTAGGAGAAAAGTTAAAAGTAGGCAAATTATACAAGATGAACAGATTTTTCTTGTATCGTGATCTAACTTTCAGGGGAAACAAATAAAAATAAATAAATAATGTGTTTGGCAATACACAATGTGTTTTTCTTTATATTGTTGTTTGTCTTTTGGCCCTAATTTGCCCATTGAGTACTCCATCAGCAGCACTGCTCATTTGTCAGAGGTAGGTGATACCTGGGTGGGGGGGGGGCTGTCAGCCTGTCCTGACTCTGATCTGACACTGGGCGCAGATACCGATGATCCAGACGCTTTCACATTACAAATGGATGAGGAATCAGTCCCACGGGTTCACTTCACGCCCCTTTGTGAAACAGCACACATACAGGACTGTTTCGTCCGGTGACAAACATGCAATCGCAGTGTTTGTTTTAGTCAGTGTGTCAGTTAAAGTCAGTCAGTTGACACAGCGTTAGGATATAAATGCAGCCTCTGGGCCTCCGATAATCCAGCAGACCCTCAGTCCAGATGCTAACAGTATGACAAGACATGCAACAGGAAACTGTTAACTGGAAAGAAGACTGACTTTGTAGCTCCTCTAAGAATCTCAGAGGCAAAGAGCTGCTGTAATTGGAGTTTGGTCGTAATTATTCTAACATACAGCATAACCCTGAGCAGATTCCTCGGACAACCATTGTAGCTTTAACTATGTAGTCTGTGACTTCAGATTCCCTTTCTTTTTTTGTGTAGGCCACTAAAGTGAGACGAATGTCACAGCCACCTGGCGGATATTTGTATAAAAAAAAAACAACCTACGAAAATCTGACATATCCTAGATCTTTGGTTTCTGAATAGTATATAGATTTGGAAAGCTACTTTTAGTTTCCACTGTGTAGATCTTTTGATGATCCAATAATGTCGCAATACTGACCTCTGTTGATCATATTACGACGCTGCACCACCTTATGTCCCCCCTAATATATTCAAGTGAAACCGAAAGATTTCACGACTTAAACACTGTATTTCCTGTAAATTTCAGGTGGAACAATTCCACTATTACCAGTAAGTTGACTCTAAATTTTAAATGCCATGTCTCTTGTAAATCTTTAACTATATGCTGAATGCTGCAAAGCAACAACTGAAGTCTTTAATAAATGGTTTCAGTGCGTCGAAAGAAAAAAGCGTCTAATTATTCCAAACCTTTTGAAAACCTTTTATTATTGGTTATTGGAAAAGGTGCAGGTGATGTGGACAATAAAAGTTAACCCTTGTGAGTTAACATTGGCTTTACCCTGTCATTGTTAGGGGATCTGAAGGACACCACTGCTGTATGTGTAAAAATAATGATAATAACTGCAAACTCAATCATTTTGTGAACTATGATCTGTGTTGTCTGTCTGTACCAGAGATTAAGGAAGGTCAGTCTGGTGGCAATGCATCATACTTTTGACTTTTTGTTTGTCCTCGCAATAAAAATGCATACAGGACAGTCCGTAAAGAGGTAATCACACAAGTTACGCTTGTTATTATATGGTGTGGTATTATCTTGGTATATTATATGAAACTTGATCACCTTGATCCATATAACATTATGCTTATTTAAGCTTGCCCTTAGTCTTAAGGTTGAAATGAAGAGTGTTTAGTCTCGTTAATGGAGGATAAGAACTGGAGGCAGTGAGGCACACAGGTGTCTATAGTTTCTGTCAAATTCTGGTTAGTGAGGAAAAAATGGGAGTATCCCTGATTTCAACACAGAAATATCATTATTATTACAGAATTATTTTTTTAATTTACTCTGAACAAAATATTTGATTGATTATAGTAAGCAATCGGACAACAGTTTTGTCATATGTGAAAGGGATATTTGTGGGGTTTGTTTTATTTGTCACAGTTGTTTTACTTCAATTCAAAAGCCATTAGAAAGACACAATGTAATTATGTGTACACCCACAGCAGCTGTACAAAAGTATACAAACCTACCTACAGAGAATATAATGTGGCATTTCAGTTAAAGTTCATGGATCACTTGACCCACTCTCACCTGTGTTTTTTATGTACATGAAAACAAAAATTATCATTTGATTATGTTAAAAGAACAGCAGGAGTATGAATTTATTTGCACCAGCAATGGAGCACTATGACAACAAAATATGATACATTTATTCATTTTACATTGTCCTGATCTTTTTGCTCGGGAATGATCTACCCAACACCCCCATCCCCCTATATTTATTTACTATCCTTTTATGCATAATAGATTAATTATACAGTTTGACATTTTTTTTCATTTCTATTTTGCAGCTGGGTCTTAAAAAAAACTTTTTAAAAAATAGAAAAAGTATAGGAGGCAATCAAACAACTAAATCAAATTAAATGATTAGGGATATCAACATTTAAAGCTATGAAAAATCAAGAGGGATTCCCCAGAGGCCTTCAGTTTGGACTGAAGAGAATAAAGAGAACCTAGCATATACACCTACTTTCGTCTTTGTGATCTGGGCTCATTTCTTGGCTAGAGGTTTGCTTTGCATAAACGCCTTCTTGCTGAAGACATTCTATAATCATCATCTTTTTTTTTTTTTGGCAATATGGCCCCTAGGAAGCCAAGAGAACAGAGGTGTTGCAGCAGAGTCTAATCCCCTGCAGTTACATTGATCTCGTTATCATTCCTCTGACACTTCCTCATTACATGCTTGGGGCTGTGTGTGGCTCACAATGCCCATGTTCTGCAAATGTGGCGATTGGCAGAAAAAGCTGCTATCAATGCATGTAAAATGCTTTCAAGAGAGAAGTGGTAACAAGATGAAAGTTAGCAGCTCTGTGAGGCTAGACTTAGGCACAATGATGCTGTGATCTAAATGCTAACATCATGGCTATGTCAAATGCTGATGTTTAGCAGGTGTAATATTTACCATTTTGTGTAGCATGTTAGCATGCCAACATTAAATAATTAGCACTAAACACAAAGTACAGCAGAAGCTGATAGGACTCTCATTAGTTTTGCAGGTAATTTGTATTAAACCAAAGTACTGGACAAATTAAAAATGTTACCCGATAATGGGGCTAATTGGATTAGTTATAAAAAATTCATTCTGAGGGGAACGTGAATATCTGTACCAAATAGATCTGACATTTCAATCAAAACCACAAATGTGAACCTCATGGTCACATTAGATGAACAGTCAGGAGATCAATGAAGTCAGACAGATTCATCCTCTGCTCCTCATCCTCAGACCCACATTGCCTTCCCTAAAGCCACATCGCTAGCATGACTGAAATTTCTTCTGCACTTGTACATGATCCTAACATAGTGCATATTATATTATTATTTATCCAGAAAATGACCACCTTAGAGCAATATGTACAGATAGTACATCAAGTCACTTATGTCCCCAATGTACTGTATGTATTCTGTATGCCAGCATTTATACAGTTTGGACTGTAAAATAAGTTCTGCAGGGCAATAGCTGATGTCTGCCTTTGGTTTTTGCAGCAGTGACTTTGCTGCTGTAACTTTACTTCAGCTCTTCCATTTGATTCAGGGCATTTTAATGAAGAAGTTGTGTGTTTGAATAAGAACGCTTTGCTGAAGTGTTCAAATTCCGCTGAAGCATCAACATGGCAATGTTGGACACTGATTCCCCTGAGACATCTTGTAAATCGTATGCTGATCTGAATGATGGTCTGACTCTTTGTGTTGCTGACTGTGTTGAAATATATGAGCTTGGAATAATAATCATAGTGTAGAAAGGAGAAGCTCTGTATTCTTTCATGCACTGACCCATATTTTTTCAAGGGTCTGTACTGTATGTCACAATCTTTCTTGGCCAGTGTATTCTGTGCTATTTAGCATCTTCAGCATCTTACATTCACAGTTCTAAGATGTCCTGATATATCTCGTTAGATGAGTGGTCACTGGAATATACTTTCTTTGACATCAAGCCTCTGACTGTATGGAGTTAACATTCAGTTATCTTTGATCTCGGCCGTACATTCACTGTAATCCCTGTAGAGCCGTCCTTCCTGTGAAAGATTTTGTTGCTCTTAAAGCTGGTCTTTGATAATGACCAATAATGAAAGAATTTTCTTTTTCTGCAGGGTATAAAGTTGAGGTTAGAGTCTTGTCTGTGTCTGTGGTTGGCAAACACAAGATTAGACACATTTTAATGGTGTCATCAATCTCACTGTGTTTTTGGTAGTTTCTTCTCAGTGCATCTGCAAAAAAAAAAAAAAAAAAAATCATTACCTTCAAATACTTTGTAGTCAGTTTCTATGTGAAACAATGCCAGGGAATACTTTGGAGGGAAATGCTCGGAGGCTGTCGTGTTATAGTAGCACACTTGACGAAAGGACATTCAACTTACTCAGGTTTCAGGATAAGGCTTTTTTAAAGTTTTTTTTAACAACATCAAGTCTCTTGTCGCCTTATTAAATAGTCTATGGGAAGTACACACTTTCTTGCCGAGAGTTAGATGAGAAGATTGATTACACTCTCATATCTTCATGCTGAATTAGAAGCTGCCACCAGCAGCCCGTTACCTTAGTTTAGCACAAAGATTGTAAACTGGGGAAAACAGTTAGCCTGTGTCTTGAGAGTATTCATTGTCACTTAAAGAATATTATTCTTCCTTAAAATATGATTTTATATCTTATTCCCGTTGGCAAGTTCAAACCTTTCTCCTAAGGCTTGAGCAGTCAAAAGGTGCTGGTGATATGATTTCACTTCCCATTTGAAATAAAGGACAGTCTACGTTGAATTTTCCTTACAACCTCTGTAGAGAATGAACATAGTAACATTACTATCGTTTGAAATATCTGATGGTTATTTAAGCTAAAAAGGTGTTGTATTTAATACAACATGACAGTAACGTAACGGTGAGAGAGAATTTATTTCTGATTGCACTTCACTGCTTTGCTCACAAGATGGCAGTTGAAGATGACGTTTACTCTGCATTAGCTAAGACACACAGGCTGCTTGGTAGGCCTACATGGACGGAAGACTCTCCGGATACTGACGAACTTGATGGTGCAGACACAGACTCCTGGCTGTGAAAGTACAAATGGAAAATAAAACATACAAACACTGCAAACTGGTAACACTATGTCTACAGCAATACTAACTCCAATACATGGTATAAACTATGTTTATGGGCTTAACTTTAAGCTATAAGAAAATAGCTTTCAAATTGTTTAGAAGAAAAAAAAAAAACGGAAATGAAAATCCTATTAGCTTTTGTCTTGATGTTGCAATTTCACCGCTTCATTTAAAATCCTAATTTCCAAATAATAGTTCAAGAACAAACATTTAAGCCTTTTTAAGTAGAAATCCGTGCCAGTATATTTTTTATCACAGAAAATGACTTTTTTTTTCCCTCTTTTTGTTGACTTCCAATTGAGTGACATTCTTGATCGCTTCCCGACTGAAACACTAGAATACATCCCATCTGAATCGGTGCACATACTGCAGGCTCACATCTGCATATGAGCATGGACACACGCCAGCACACAAACAAACAGACACACACATACATGGCCTCGCACTCGAATGCACAAACACACTGTGTACAAACCAAAAGTGAGTTCTCACAGACAGGAAGTGATGTCAGTTCTTGTCTCCAAGGAGATAGAGGCAGTTGCTAAGATACTGTGACACTAGGATTTTTCTCTCGATTTTCTCTCCCTTGCTGTCTCTCTAACATGTGCACTCGCACATACACGCAGGGATGTCACCATGAATAACTAGAAACTCTCTCTTGTATCTCTTTTATTCTCTTGCACAGATGGCAATGAGCACCAGTCCAACTTTTTCAGTTACATTCCTAAAAGTAACCACCAAAAATATCACTTTGTTCACAATCCCAATTGGACACTTGGAACCATTGAGTAGATCCCTAATGCTCTTCACCCAAATCTCACATCAGGGCTGCTGTTATAAGAATTATTCACATTCTTAGTCTTTGCTTGGAACTGGGAGTAAAGTACCCACTTCCAGAGTGGTGAGGCCTGTAGCCAGTATCTCAAAACAATGGAAGTGATGGATGTGTATCAGTACCCCTCCAAAGCTTCTTCAGAGTGTGAGCTGCACCTCTCTGCTGCTATCAGCATGCCACATATGTCTTGGCACTAGCATGTTGCTGCCAAATCCTCATCGCCCTCCCCTTCTCCTCCCCTGTGGCTCCTAACACAGCATTAAGAGTTTATGGGGTTTGGGTTGTATTGGAAATGCCATTCACTCATCCTCTAGATAGTGGGATTTGCTCTCTCAACTGTATTTCTACTCCGAGAGCCTTTCTGTACTGATGATACAAGCAATACAGCGATGAGTGTTTGTTCATTTACTGTGCACAAATGCATGTCCCTCTCCCTCCCTCCCCTCCATCGCTCCCACACACACACATATGCTAAAGGGTGCCTGCACAGGAAGACACACGCGCACACACAAGTGCACCATACATGCATAAGGGGAATATCAGATTCAATGTGCAATGACACAGTGAGGACATAGAGTGGAGAGAGGGGGAAGGAAGAAGAGCAGAGGCACAGGGTTGGTTTGGCATGGGTGGCGTGGAATCACTTTAAATGGCGCGGGGGTTGGAAGGCAAAAAGATGTACAGAGAGAGGAGACGAGAGTGGCAGAAAAGCACTGAAAGGCAGCCAGGGTCGAGCGAGAGACTGGATGTGGGCTAAGGTTTCAGCATGAGTGAGAGGGAATGAGGGAAGAGGGAGAAAGAGGGAAAGGAGGAATCTCCTCTGCACCACTGTGTGACTGGAAATTTAATAGAGGGAGAGAGATAGAGGGAGAAAGAGAGGGAAAGAGAGAGGTAGATGTGTGGGAGAGAGAGAGAGAGAGAGAGAGAGAGAGAGAGACAGAGGAGGGGGAGGGGAGAGGAAGAGAGAGGCAAAAGGCACAGAGACCTCATTGCTGTGCGGCTTTCAGCAAAAGCTAGTGGTGGTGAACAATGCTCACTACGGCATTCACAGAGAGGGAGGGGAGGAGCAAGGGAGAGGGTGAGGAAGGGAAGGAAGGAGAGAGACGGAGAGGGGGGGAGAGAGCATATATCTTGGGGGTCTTTCTGAAGCATAACTGGCCTTCTCTGTCCTTTGACCTTTAGTGTGAGCTGAGACAGAGCAAAGACGTACAGAGATTTATTTTTACCCACAAACTAGTCTTGGTAGTGGATCCACAGCTACAGGGGGTGATTCTCTTCTTCTGCACAAACTTTGAACTAAAATAAATGCTACCCGCCTTCTGAGGGGGATAATGATGATATAGAGGAGCTGAAGCACTTGACATGTGTGGACACACACGAGAAAGGTCGATATGGACAGGCCACGCAGGGAGAAAGATTGGCATCTCTTTACTGACTAAAGCTTTCTTTATTGGCTAATAACTCGCTGACGTTCTTTTCCATTCTTTAATTAAAAACATGCAGCAGCCCACTAAACTCTGGAAACCTGCTCTCTGAATACTTCATATTCACATCAGCAGGGTTCTCAAGTATTCAGAGGTCCGAGTATTATAATGTGCAAACCTCACAGGGTTGCAGAGTGTTTGCTATCTGAATGCTGACAGCAAGTTAAAGTGGTGGCTTCCTTTCGTACAGCTTTGAGTTCACCACTGAGAACTGCTATGGGGAAAAAATAAATAAATACTCATATGCAAAGTCTGCAGAAAACAGACCTCATTAGTTTGCTAGATTTAAATGTAGCTGGCCATTACCAAAATGCATGAGCAAGCACTGAGCATTCATTATGAAATTGGACATTAGAAGGCTTACAAAATTCTTTAAGACTCAATGGACCCAAAATCTTTCTGCAGATGTTTGGTGGCTTGTGATTCACTGGTGCCCATTACATGGTGATAATCAGTGAACAATGACCATAATGGATAAAAATCTCACTTTATCAGGAGTAACACACTGACTCGATTTATTCTGCTGATCATGGAGTGCTGCTGAGTCATGTGAATAAATATGTATGTGACCACATACTCATTACATGTCAAGAGCTTACGGTGCACCAGTGATATGAGAAATGAAAACAAACAACAACAACTGAAGACTAAAAACCACAGAAAATATCTTATTTAAGTAACAGCCTGCTCTGGTGTAGAGTTTAACGCATTATAATATCTAAAGAACGCAGGTACATCCCTGGGTCCTTGGTCCTCCATCTATTCTTCTAATGCTGCCTTAGTGGGATTCAGACTGAAACATACGGAAAGTGCGTAGAGAGTCGCTGATGCTGGACGCAAAATGCTCTGTCCAGCGGGCGCCGTCGCGTTTGCTGCCTGCGTTCCTCTCCAGTGATGATAAGGCGCATGGATGCACTCGTCCCAGAGCTCGTTCCTAAATGTGATAATACTAACATCATTTTCTCCAACGACCCTTAATCTGATCTCTGTTACCCCCCCCCCCCCCCTCCCGCGCGCGCGCGCGCGTGTCTGTGTCTGTGTATGTGTGTGTGGATTCTGTTCATCTTTAACCTGCCATCACTGTAGCCCCCCGCGTTGCGTTGGCGCTGCGGATCTAGCCTACAAGAACAAGAGCCAGCTCACAGCCGCGGAAACAAGCGAATCAATTTAGGGAAGAGAAAAAGGAGAGACAGATTGCGAGGTTGGAAAACTGACGACCGGGAGAAGGGACGAGAGGAGAGAAAACATCGACCTAACGCCGCAGCCGCCGAATCATCAAGGTACGTGTATATTGGATGTACAGGTAGAAGTGACTGAAATGGCCGGCGTAATTATCGCATTTGTTGCCTAATATGCATGGGGGCTGAAATCAGTCACGAGATGATAGAGACTGAATAATGAAATGTGCAAATGTTGCACAGATACATAATAATTTCAGTAAATAATTCATATCTGCCAAAGACACAGTCTTGTCAGTGGAATAAAGCTGTGGTGCTCATTGCAAATGTTTGAAAATAACATGGTTCCTAACGTAAGCCTATGTGTTTCACATGTCCACACACATTTTCCAAAAAAATACTGAGCCTATGGATTATTTTTGGGTGCAGTCATGTTGTCATTACCCTGAAGAGAGAATGGATGCAAGCCATTTTGTAATGCAGCATGTGCAGAATTAGGCCTATTCAGAATTTCAATTGCGTTCCCGAGAAGGTGCGCCGTAGTGAGCGCAGCTGCATAGATGAATAAGGCCATTCTGTTGAATTGTAGGAGATATTATGCTAGAGGCTATATGATGAGGAGAGATTGCAGACTAGAGGTTGCGACTGCAGGAGAAAATAGACAGGTTATGTCTTTTTTCTTTCTTTCTTTCTTTCTTTTCTTTTTTTTTTTTTTTTGTTTTGCCCTTTTCATGAGTTGATATGACAGAAATGACAAAATCCATTTTTCATCAGTTGAAAGTGAAGAAAATATTTGGCATCCACCTGCAATTTTCATCCTCTAAAAGCAATGGTTGTTACTATACTGGTGAAATGCGTCCCATCCTACCCTGATTCCCACGTCCTGAATCAATCTAGTGTTGTCATAGTTACAGTAGATGATGTTGGCCCTGCTGCACCTGTGTCGCTTTGTGTTCATCTAGACCATCTGTAAATACATGAGGTCTAATTGGGCCTTGTGTAGGCATACAGGAAACATCCCACAGCCTCGATGTTTAATGAAAACAACAAGACGGTTTTTGCCTCTTCATAAACCTTAATGACTCTGTTGTGGAGAGCAAGGCATTGATACAATCAGGCGCTTACGATGATGTGATTGGTTTGTAGCAATTGGTCAGCAGCTTGCAGCTAATTTGTCTTTTCACGACTGAGCGCTCTCTCAGGCCTGATCGAATAATCAATATCTACATGGTTGCAATCTGCTCTTGACATGAAAATACAGCGAAGATCAAGAAAGAGAAATACCTCTGAGTGAAATTGGTTAGAAAAAATTCATTTCAGCCGACGTCTCAACCCTGCCGTAAACCCACAGAAATCACATTTTGCACAAGGATGAGGATGAAGGCCACTGGTGACTGAGTCAAGGTGCAATATTCTCAAAATAAAGGCCATCGTCGGTGTAAGCTGTTGTTCTTGTTCTCTCATGTGGTGGAGCACTTGAAGATGGGAGGTCAAGGCAACAGGCTTCCTGCTTGTAGATTCAAGGTCTCTCCCCATAATGCAATTTTACCCTGAGTGGTGTTTTAGATAGATTGTTTAACTGTCTCACCCCAGTGACTTTTTGTTACTTAATGCAAAGAAAATGCTCAATTCCTTCAATTACAATAATAAAAAAAAAATGCATCCAACAGCTCACTGTTGACTGCTGCCAAAGGCTTTTCTCCTGTAATGATGCAATGGTGGAAACACATTAAAGCTAAAAACGAAAGCGAATTGTACATTTTTGCTAAATTTTTAGAGCAGCATCAGAATGTATTTTCACTGAATGCAACTGCACATTTCTCACATTTTTATTAGTGCAAAGCAAACTTCACCATTAGATTTAAAATTAGGAAATCACATTTAACTACTAATATTTTCCATACATCCATAAGAAAACAAAGAAAATAATAAATGCTAAGTATCAGTGCATGAAACACTGCATCAAAAACAATTTCTTGTTTGAGAGCACTGGTATGATCAATTCTTTGAACAGCTGAATATTAATAATCTTGTGTTTTGATACTTCCATGAATTATTTTCTGACTGGCTTATCATTCTAACTATCAAACCACCATTATGGATCAGATACAATTCTGACGTCTGGGACAGAGCTGGAAGCATTTTGTTTTCATCAACTCAGTCAAATTATTGAAATGCATAATTACCTGCTGAAAGGGGATGAGAGGGAGACTCCTCAAGGAAGGACAGCAGTGTAAAGAACACCATAATGAGCAGTGCTGCAAAGGGGCTGCATACTGTAACATGTGGGTTTGGGAATTTGTATAAATAAATCTACATTTAGTTTCTAAGCGGAGATGGATAACATGTTGTTATTACTCTGTGGCAGTTACACCTAGGACAGTTGTGGATATGGAAGTGTGTATGTGTGTGTATGTGTCAGAGAAAGAGTCTGTGGGATGTGCAGAGCATCTGAAAAAGTCTATTTTTAGCATACACTCCCTTATGAGCTTTCTTAATAGCTGCTTTAAGAGTTCTCAGAGCTATGTTTTTAAATAAAGACTGATGTTGACCTAATCCTCAGACCTTGTAGATATTAAGATTCATGGCAGACTTGTTCCCTCTGTTTCGATATTGAAGGCCAAGGTTCAACTGTATGCTTTGTCAGATTTCCCTGCACTTATGTAAATATATATATTTTCATATAAAAAAATAGATTTTACACATTTAGTTTTTGTTCCCCTGGGTAAAGGTGTCTACTGAGCAAAAGACCATAGATTGTATATCTGGTAATAAGGGAATAAACCTTCAGCTTTAAGTCAAATATATGCTGATTTAGACCATAAAGGTGTTGCTGATCAGATTTGAACAGCAATTGTTCATCAAGCTCAGCTAAACACAGTAATGTGGAATAGGGCACTGGACAGTAAAACACAAGATGGTGAGTGAGCAGGTTGCCACAGCAACTGTGTTTCTAGGTGGAGATGCTAAGGACTGCCATGGAAGCTTTTAAGAAATAACTTGCTTATTAGAGAGTAAAATATTTGGAAAATGTTTCTTAGAGTTATTTTATATAGAATATTAACAGTGGTAACACAGTGGTCATATAATATGACAGGTAACAAAGATTCACTTGTTTTGTTTGTTTTCAACGGACAACACAGGCTTGTGACTGCTACAGTCATAGTGTCGAGCTTGAGAAAAATAATGAACACTTTCTCTTTGGTCTAATCATTAGAAGGGAACAAGCCCAAGCATTTCTAAATTTAGGGAGTCTGCTGATGCTTGCAGCCATTTCTGTTTCAAGAAGTATGTGACACTCTCTTAACCAAAGACACACACAATATGCATTTATGTATTACAAAAGCCATGAAAGTATTTAGCAACATTGTTTTCCCTTTGTTCACAATCTAGTTGTCATTTTCATGCTTGGTTTATCACCTTCAGTGGTTGGGGAGTGAGTCTGATTGTGTGTTACTTATTGTACACAGCATAAGCATTGCAGTAAAATTTTAGTAGTCAATAATCATTCCTTCATATCTTAGCTGCTAAATTACTGCATGCAGGCGTCATTTGTTATCTCATTTGTAATGCTGTGCTACTGCCTCATGATGGATTGCTTGAATCTCTGCATTAACCTTAGGTCTAGATGAGTACCACTGGCAGTTGCAATTGCATTCAACAACTTTGCTTTCTTTTAAGTGTTAGATTCTACTTTTGTCAGTATGTGTCTGACTGGACACATACCAGTATCATAAAGTGGGTGATGAGAATGTCATCCTAATGGGTATCCTGCAGCTTGAAGTTTTAGAATTTTGTGGCCATTTCAGACCATGACCCAGATGTTAAGTTGAACCTATGAAGAAAATGGCAGCTGACTCACCAGTTATACTACAGGCCTCAATTTGAGAGCCACGTCTTTAGAAAAGAAAGCCTGACCCAGCTTGTCATGTGCTCTGGTGACAAGACATTGTAATATTTTGAGATATAAATCCAGTCCTGGGAATACTTGCATGTATGTGGTAGGCTAATATCTTAAAGCTATTGCACTATGCAAGTGGTTGACCTCTTCCTCTCTCTGCTTTTCTCTCTTCCCCCTACAGAGAGAAGCAACAGCCTCCACAGAGACAACACATTCAAGAGCAAATCCTCCCCCAAATTTGATTTATAGGCTAATGATAGTCATGGGAACAAAAAAAATTCAGGGTTCCCTAAAATGACATGTGGAAAAGAACAAGGTGTTTGATAGTCAAAGAAGCATGAGCAAAGTAAAATAAGAATCTATTAATGTTAAATAGAGTCTTTAATATAACATTACACTTTTTCCTCTCAATTTTTAAAGTGACTACTTGAAGGATAAAATACAGCATAAGAGCTTCGAATATGAACATCAAGATAAGCACTTAAATTCCCTTGTTTGGAGGTGACTTATCAACATCATAGCAATAGGGGTGGGTCATGACTCAGTTGCCATGCGTGTTGTCATGGTGACCAGCCCCTGTACCCCTTCCAGCCTCCTCTGGTTGGTCCAGCTTTTGTTGTGGTTTCACAACCATGGACCTCAGCTCACAGAGGCAGCACCCCCCTGCCCCACCCCTTGTACCTGCTCCAATCAGGCGAGCCGTGTCATCTGTACAAGGAAGAGTTTAGATCAAGTCCCCGAGAGTATTTCAGAGAACACAAGATACCTCAATCTACAAGAAAACTCAATTCAGGTAAATATGGTTTCATCTACAAGCAGACCATACATTCAGACTGAATAAATGTCGACTGCAGTAATTCTAATGTTGCTACAACGTGCCTCCATGTGTTTGTTTCTACACTAGGTGATCAAGTCCGATACATTTAAGCACCTGCGGCATTTGGAAATCCTCCAGCTCTCCAAGAACCACATCCGACAGATTGAGGTGGGAGCTTTCAATGGCCTTCCCAACCTCAACACGCTGGAGCTTTTTGACAACCGTCTCACAGTGGTACCGTCACAAGCCTTTGATTACCTCAGCAAGCTAAGGGAACTATGGCTACGAAACAACCCCATTGAGACGCTGCCTGCATTTGCCTTTCACCGTGTTCCCTCTTTACGCCGTCTCGATCTAGGGGAACTCAGGAAGCTAGATTTCATCTCAGAGGCTGCCTTTGAAGGTCTGGTAAACTTGCGCTTCTTGAATCTTGGCATGTGTGGCTTGAAGGACATCCCTAACCTCACCCCACTAGTACGACTAGAGGAGTTGGAGCTGTCAGGGAACCAGCTGGGTATAGTCCGGCCTGGATCTTTCCAGGGGCTAGTGTCACTTCGCAAGCTGTGGCTAATGCACTCCAGAGTGTCAGTCATTGAACGCAATGCTTTTGATGACCTCAAAAATCTGGAGGAGCTCAACCTTTCCCACAATTCCCTGCATTCCCTGCCCCATGACCTCTTCACCCCTTTGCACCAGTTGGAAAGGGTGCATCTCAACCACAACCCTTGGGTGTGCAACTGTGATGTTCTGTGGCTCAGCTGGTGGCTGAAAGAAACAGTTCCCAGCAACACCACATGTTGTGCTCGCTGCCATGCGCCTCCAGCTCTAAAGGGCAAGTACATTGGGGAACTAGACCAGAGCCACTTTACCTGCTATGCCCCTGTGATTGTTGAGCCACCCACTGACCTCAATGTCACTGAGGGCATGGCTGCTGAGCTGAAATGTCGCACTGGAACCTCAATGACCTCCGTGAATTGGTTCACTCCCAATGGCACTCTCATGACCCATGGATCGTACCGAGTTAGGATCTCAGTGCTTCATGACGGAACACTGAACTTCACAAATGTGACCGTGCAAGACACTGGGCAGTACACTTGCATGGTAACCAACTCTGCTGGAAACACCACTGCAACCGCCGTGCTCAATGTGTCTGCGTCAGACCCCAGCAACAGCTACAGTTATTTCACCACTGTCACTGTGGAAACAGTAGAGACAGTAAGAGGAGAGGAGGAGAACTCGGCAAGACAGTATATTAATGAGACCTTCATAGAATTCCCTAATCCTACTGCTCAAAGAGGGGTGTTAGAGGGCAGACCTGGCATCACTATATCGCCTTCTCTCTCCTCTCTTTCCTCACTGTCCCCACGAGCCAACAGAGCTACTGAAAACGCAGTGACTGTGTCCATAATGGATGTAACTAACATTCCAGGCCTGGATGATGTGATGAAAACAACTAAGATCATCATTGGTTGCTTCGTGGCCATTACTTTTATGGCAGCTGTAATGTTGGTTGTCTTCTATAAACTCCGGAAGCAGCACCAGCTACACAAGCATCACGGCCCAGCCAGAGCAGTTGAAATTGTCAATGTAGAAGATGAAATTGGAGCGGGGGCTGGAAGTGGCATCTCAGGTGGTTCAACAATGAATTCTGGCACAGGTGGAGAAGGAACGCTAAGGATACATCATCCAGAAATAGTCAACCTTCCCAACATTGGCCGTACAGATACTCTCAACCATTACTATAAGACCCATCATTTCAACAACAACGTGATGGGTCTTAGTATTGGCACCGAAGGGATGGGACCAGGAGGGATCCTCAGCAACAAAAACCAGCAAGGTCAGGATATCCCCATTTCCTGTACCTCAGTCCCAATCTCTACATCTAATCTGCTTACCACATCAGGCAATGGCACCAACACCAACCCCAATTCTATGTCCCCACCGCTGCCAATGTCTCTCCCTATGCCTACTATGGGCTTACATGGATCAATCAAGGGTTTCATGGGCCAAAACCAGAATCCCCAAATGGAGCCTCTTCTCTTCAAGGGGAGCTCGAAGGAAAACGTTCAAGAGACTCAAATCTAAAAAACAAAAGTGAGAGTATAGAGAGAGAGTGAGCAGGAGTCAGAGACAGAGAGGGGATTGATGTTGGGTTGATGCGCGGAATGATTAGACACTAGAGTGCATTGACATTACACCAGGAGAGAGGATAGACTGACACGGCAATACACAAACACATAGACTTATCCGTGGCAGTGTACTGAGCCAAGGATTACCACAATGGGCCACTTGTGTTTGTAGTAACGATCATGGCCATGGAGATCAAGGAATGGACATTGCTACAATGTAAATCTGTGCCAAAGCAAATGTTTTTTGCAGTTTCTACAAGCTGTGTTCTCATAGGGAAAAACTAGCCCTTCAGAGTAATCAGTCCCAAAATTGTTGTTGGCCAGCAGAGATGAAAGTCATGCACAGCACTTACCACACAGAAGATCGGAGATATTACAGAACAAAATCCAAGAGACATTTTTCTTCCACACAAAACACAAGCCACACTCTCTCTCAAGTGACTCAATAGACTCCCTCAAGGTGAAAATTATGTAGGCATAAATAGATGGACAAAAAGGTACAGTGCAGTACAAACTACTGTGAAAAATCCACAAATTATATAAATATATTTTCATTTAAATATGTATCATTGCAGACTCCGATGCAGAGATATTTTGGGGTGGATGTATAAGCTGGTATAGTTTGTTTCTTTGTGAATAATCAGGGGTGGCGACAGTGGAGGTTGGTTATGATACATGTTTTAAGTTTGGCTACTTCTCAGAAACATAAGGGCTCAATTGCAACACTCATTGTGAATCTTTGAATTGGCTTTGTGACATAAAGTCCATTTAGGTTGTAGAACAGTAAATGCAGATCTCTGTTTGACAAACTTTTGTCTGTTGCTTCAGTAATAATCATTACAAACTTTTTGTGTTCTGAAAGTGTATTATGTATTTTGTAAAAGCCAGCTACTTGGTATTTGAATTGACAATTCTGATACTTAAATGCCAGCATCAAATAATGGTAAAACTATGTTCCACAAACATGGAAAGGTGATTCAATGCAAAGATCTGTATGGGTAAAATAAAGTGTTGACAATGTGTCATTTAAATCAGATCAGTAGCCAGATATTTGCTTTTAGACAGGAATTTGATATGACCTCTTTGCTCATGGTTACCATAATCATGCCATAAAATGCTGTCATAAGGATGATTAGACATCTATCTGCAGCAGCATTCAAGAAGGGATTAAACATCCATCTTAGGATGATTGGAATGAATGGAAATGTACAGTATATTAATAATAATAATGTCTGGTTGTATGACAATTGTAAGATCAACATTTTTACAGTGTAACTTTCATATGTTAAATGCCATTTACGCTTCCTGCGTTTCAACTATGTATTTCTTTATTTTTGTTAGTTTGATATAATGTGTACAGTTGTCTAGCCATGTATCATTACGTGTGAAATAAATCAATCATATATTGGGTTGTGGCGGGTCAATATGGCAACCACATAAGTAAAGAGCGAGACATTATGCAGGCCTCTGGATTGAATGCATGGTTTGTGGTTTAGCCATCAGTCATTCTGGTAATGATAGGTGCCATCTGGTCTATTACCATGTTTGGACAGGCTTTTAGTCGCTCTTCTATGGATGTTCTACAAACACCACTGTTTTTTTGCAAAATTTGTGTTTTTGACAGAACTAGATGATCTTGTTCTTAATGAAGGTGCTTTTGTCTGAAATTAGCCGTCAATAAGTTCAACCATGGCAATTCTTTTGCAGTGTTTTTGAAATGGGAAGATAATTAAGGTAAAGAAATAATTTGAATAAATTACCTTTTTTGGGATAACATACTGTATTTATCAAGTAGGAATCTAAAATGTTTGTTGCAATTGAGCACAAACTGGACATGAGACCAGTTATTCCAGATAGATGTACCTGAGATAGTATTATCAAAATCATATCAACAAGGTTTTTGAATGTAATGCAGCTTTGTATTTTTTTTTTTTGTTCTTTTGTTTGTTTTTTTTTCAAATTGCACCCCTGCCTCAGACCTTCACGCACACACACACACACACACACACACACACACACACACACACACACACACACACACACACACACACACATATAAACTAAAGGAGCTGTTTCATGTGACTGATGATGGTGTTTCTTATCAATAATGAGCCCAAACTTATTGGAAGAAAAGGAAAACTGAAGAATAATAATGATGATTATGATGATGATAATATGAGTGATGATATCAGGGAAAACCCAGACTGTGCTGTCACAGAGGTTATTCCATGAAAGGAACATCTTTTACATCAATGCACAGCACATTCATCCTGTTTAATGCTAAACATCTAAGCCATCTTTTGAAATATGTCCGAAAAATGCCACATGTAAACAGACTGATCAAATAACTCAGGTTGTCTAAATTGCAGCCATGCATTTTCTCAACTTGGCGTTAGTGGTTTTGGTTGTGAATCTCATTCACACTCATAGTAAATGTAAATGTGTTGCGACCCAACCAACAGATCTAGTGTGCAGGGTTCAACTGTAGCCCCACTGAGACACAAATAGAATATAAATGAAGGCTAAAGACACAACATATGGCCGCTCCCTTGATGTGCTACATACGGTGGTTCTGTCATCAGATTTCAAAGAGCATATTAGATACCTCCTTGTGTGCTCTGTGTGAGGGTACATTTATGCATCTTAACGATGGCACAAATTGTCTTTAACACTACTGTAGCAATGTTTTGTCATGAAAGTGGCTCACCGAATCAGCACAGAAATGTTCCTTTCATATCTTTGGACATCCATAACACGAACCGTGCGCAGTTATCATCATTATTATTAACATCTGGAGGAAATGCAGGAGAGCTTTGTTGCATCTTAGTATAGTGGCTGCTATTGTACATATACTTGATGCGTTTTAAAAGAAGGCTAATTCTAGGAATGCTAACAAACATGTGACACCTTTTAATGAAGATCACAAGTTTGAGATTGGAATCTGAATATCTGCAGATTGGGCAACTGTACCTCTCTGTATATTGGCTGTATGCTGGCAGTCTGGCTACAGATGGAGTACTGGCATATATGTATCCTCTGCACCTGCCGTCGCTTACAATGGATGCTTCAGCCCAGATGACATTTCTTGGTTTGTCGGAAGCAAAACTCCTTAATGAAATGGATTGTCGTATCTGAGACACCAAATTGCAAGAGAACAAAATGAACTGACCTTTTGGTCCTTTAAAGGTAAGCTTTTCTGTTTGATAAAACAACATATACATACATATATATGTATATATATATATATATATACATATATATATATATATATATATACACACACATTTAAAAAACCAGGGTCTGTTTTGAAAGCTTTTTAAAGGAATGAGGGACGTTGTGTAAGGCTCTAGTAAGATTTAGATTTCTTTAATACAAAAAAAGGGAAATATTGTCATTTTGTGTTTTTCTTTTTTTCTTTTTTCTTTTCTTTTCCAGTGGTTGGTATCTCAGTATGTGATTTTATCAATCTGGGTCTTTATGTATTGTCATTAAATGTCATTTTTTTTCCACGCATCCATCCAGGTACACAGTGTGGCAGCAAAGTGTATTTTTTCAGTTATAGCAAAATCAACATGTGCTGAACTTGCACTTCAGTGACTGTCATACAATGACTGAGAGGTATATTATTTCACTGTTTGCTATTTTAGCGATTCAGTTTTCCGCCAGCTGTAAGGAGTTATTTTGCTACTAGAAACATATACCACTTTTATTCTTTGTTGTGATTTCATCCTACAGAGCACCACGACTAACTAAATGAGAAATAAGTTAACCAGTTCACCACGATGATGTTTCAAATAAGTTATTGCGTGATATTTTATAAAACAAAATGAAAAAAAGTCTGAACAATAATTGTGTTTACACTGTATTTTGTCAATTCATTTTTTACTTCATTCTTCTTTTCACACTTTAATAAGGAAACAGGAAACAAACTTTTAAAATTGGGTTATGGTTGGACACAGTGGCACCTTGTACTTGTATTGCTATGTGCAAAATTATATTGCCATAGCGGGTAGAAAATGTCGCTATACAGAATCTTAAAAAACTTCCAGCAGCTAACAAACTGTCAAACAGTCGAACAATTTGCAGATGTTGTAAATACCTGAAACAGATTTCTTGAACTGTAAATATCTGTAATCATGAAAAATAATTAATTGACTTTATTAAACAACAGAAACTTCTAAAAGTGAATTATAATGCTGGAGGTGGGCTCATAATTTTCCAGGGATTAAAAAAATCTTGATCTGATTTATTAGTGTTTGCTGACTGAAATCCTGATAACAAATGAGTTGACTAATTGATTAAGAGGGGCGGTTGTAGAAGTAGTCATATTAATCTAGCAAATTCAGCACAACACTAGTACATCCTGTAATCACTACAGCATGGCAACCACCTTAATAAATCAAATGCTCCATCATGTTACATTGGCTAATTGTGTATTACCCTGCACTGAATTTTTTTATTATAAGCTCGCAGTATGTTGTGAATTTGCAAATGTGACAAATAGGGGGGAAAAAAAGGAAAACAAGCAGGCCAGGTCCTTTTGGTGAGTAGTAGACAATTTCCATGCAAGGCAAGCATAAAAGCAACTCAGTGGATTTGGGTTGTGTTGCTGATACCTCCAGATGAAGTGGACAAACTCCTACTTTTATGCTGGATAAAAATGTGCAGCCCACTGGGGCTTCTACTATACATCATTATCACTATTTCTTATTTCAAAAGGGTTAACAAACAGAGCTTGATTCCATTGCTTCACTCTTGTATTCTGTTCTTCAGTTCATCTGCATGTTCCAGATCTGATATTTTTATACTTATTTTGAACCCTGGGGTGAGGTGAAGTTGTATAAACTATCACAGATGTCCACTGCGCAGTACAAGTCCAACCCACATTAAAAACAACAACCTCAAGGGATTCATGGATTCATGTTATAACAAATACATCAGCCATGAAATATAACATTGAATTTGAGTAATATGTTTGGATAAAATGTTTGGGTCTTACAGCAAGGAGACTGTATTTGAAATGTCTTAGGGGGCACTATGTAAACTAATTTTCTTGAATGTAATTGTACTTGGCTTGTACTCTGGTCTCCAGAGACCTGAGAGATGAGATTTCTTGGACATAATGTTAAAGGGCCTGCACACAGAAATACCATTAGAAAATGTAGCTACAGTACATTATGGGTACGTCATAGTATTTTCTGAAGACAAAGAAAAAAAAATGCAATCAAACCAAATGATCTGTAACACTTTGATGAGATGACTTATTTTCAAGTAGATATTAATACCTGTGTTTTGCAACTTTTTGCTGTTTCTCAGCTTGTGTTAATAGTGAGCAAACATATGGTGAATGCATAGAAAAGACTTCAATTTGTCCTTGTCCTTTGCTCAAATGGGGGGGGGGGCAAAGACTGTGCATGCAGCAGAAAAGAGTACATTAATATGCACCAAAGATGAAAGAGAGACGCTCAAATGCAACTGCATTAAGAGCATTCTGTAATGTTGGCACGAATATAATGGGAAGGAGTAGGGTAATGTTCAACTAGAAAAGGTGGAATTTAAAAATGCTAGTTTCAGCCCTTACAGCAAGAAGCAACCATAATCCACAGGAGGTATATATATCAACATAAATTACCACTTGTAATTCCAATCTATGTCCTGTGTTCAAAAGAAAAGAGGGAAAACTGCTGTTTGGAAAATGTATACCCCCCCATACAGTATACCCTTTGCATGGTTATGGTGCAGTTATTTTCCAGAAATCCACTGTTCCTGCACTATCCTCTCCTTTTCCCCCATGCTGTCTTTTTTCCTTCAAATTCAATAACCTCCCAGCTGTATGTTTCTCCAGGGATTCCCCCAGCTCCCCTGGCCCACAGACAGACTACAGAGTCTTTGGGGAACCTGACACAACATAAACTCCACTGTGAAGCAGAGGTGTCAGAGTCTGTGGGCTGCATCTCCGCTGATCGAGGAACCATGAAAATGAGAAAGCCTTTTATTTCCTCACACTTTAAAGGCTGCAGCAAAAAACCCATGTGTTTAACACGAGAGTGGTGTGTGTGCGATACGGCTGTGTGGGCTGCAGTCACAGCTAAACTTATCTATACTTAGCTAAAACTAAGTATAGATCCTGTGGCCTATTTATGCATTGTTTATATGAAGATGGACTACACAGAACAGTTAGCAGGCTTAGCTCGGACTGAGAATCCCAAGTATCATGGAAAGTATGAGGAAAAGATGATTGGTGACCCAGTTGGACTCGTGTAAGATGCATAAAAAGAAACCAGAAGCTGCTTAATTTAAAGTCTGCTCTTTGTTTAAACATTCCGTTTTTGACTGTTATTACATGAAACTACGTTGGCGAATTACAAGCTTACTACCACTGCTCTCAAAGGGCTTTCTCATACTGCACTGAATATACTTTGGTTTTGCTTCAGTCTATATTTAGATTCTCTCTCTTCTCCCAATATCATTAAGAGTCATGCAGCAGATCCTTTGACTTGGGAATATTGTTTTCTTCCTCACACAAAGATCTCTATTAATAATCCAGAGAGAGAGGATACACAGACATACTATAGGGAGGCTATACCGGCAGTGTACTTTGTAGGCAAGAAATCAGAAGGCCTTGTAACCCCAGACAGTGACTCGCCTCTTCTGGGGATAAAACACTCTACCTGACCAGCATGATATGTCACCCGGGAAAAAAGCCCATGCTTTTTTGTCTTTCCACTAAATGCTGCTGAGGTGGGTGTGGAAAAGAGTTGTTGTTGTGTATGTGTGTAAGGGCTAAGATTGATAAAGTAGGTTTCCACATGTTAGATTTTTGAATGTAGCTTTATTTGTTAATTTATGTATTCACGTCATGTGTTCCTGTAGTATATGTTGACATGGCATATATAACAATACATAATGGGCTACTTTATAGTACTTTTTCTAATCATTATACATGGCACTGTACAAAAAATGGCAAAAAGAAAGAGAGCTTGCCCATAACTATCACACCAATAGTGCTTGTTACACTGTAGGCCTGTGGTGGAGGCTTAAAGTTAAAGTAATTACTTTCCTATGAATACTTTGTTTCAAGCATACATTATAATCAGACACTTCCCATGTAAATACTGGAGTAAGGTATGTAGCAAATTATTCTCCCTTGCTTTCCCTCCCACACACAAACACACTTTTCAGGCACTGTGCTGATGTTGTTATTAGATTATTACACTTACTTGAGTATTGATTTACCAACACTGCAGATAGGGGCAATCTTTTTACTTTGCTTGGTTAATGTTGTGGCAATTTTGGCTTTTAATGGTGCTATGAATTATTTAGCAGCTTTTACTTACTCTGTGGATGCTTCAGTAGTGGTCACATATTCATCTCAGGCACTAATTGTTACAAGAAGAGTTTGTCATTGTGGGAAATATACTTGTTCTTTTTTTTTTTTTTTACCAAGAGTTAGATGAGAAGATTGACAGGGAGAAATAGCTGGTCTGGTTATCCAAATTTAACGAAATCTGCCTACCAGCATCTCTACCACGTTATATCTCTTTTGTTTAATCTGTACGAAAACCGAAGTGTAAAATTGCCATTCTTTATGCTAAGCTAAGCTAACTAGCTGCTGGCTATAGCTTCATATTTACTGTACAGATATGAGAGTGGTATCGATCAGCTCATGTAATTCTAAACACTTTAATTTTGGGGTCTTTAGGCGAAAAAATATGGTTTTCTATGTCATATTGACCCACTATGTATTCAAGTATAATATGGTGGCTCAGAGATGGATTCAGAGGAAAATCCTTGCCAATAACTGGAAGCAAAAAGATAGAGCTTCTGTTGTTTTTATCACCTTTGTGGTTTCATAATACACTCACTGTATTGTACTGTAAAGTGTCTCAAATTATTGAAAAAAACTGCTCTGTCCATTTGTCAACATTATTTTGGCTTTGCTCTACCCAGGAGCAGATCCGCACATCAGGACTTTAATGGAGACTGACCAAGAAACAGAAAAAGCATGGCGATTGCATGCACAAAAAAACTCATCTCTATTTTTCACATCCTCTTCCTTCTCTCTTGTTTATTCTCCTTTTGTCCTAAAGAAGGACATTTTTGTCCCATGGGTGATAACAATATTGACGTCAAGAGATGAGTTATTGATTGCGATGAGAGGACAGCGAGACAGTTGACATGCAGCAGATTACTTCAGGTACCAAACAGCATAAGCATTCATACATGTCTGTGGCATGTAAGAGGGAATATATTTATTTCAGTCTAGGCTGATATGTATCTATTGAGTTTTATACAACATGTCAAACAGGCAAACGTGTATTGAGGAAAGAGGAGGACATGGGCACTCGTCTCCTCTGCAGGCCACATGAGCTTTGCTGCTCGCTACACATCTTTACATGTTGGGGAAATAGTTGCAACACTGCTTTGTTCTAAAGCCTTACGATATATATGAGGAGATAATGAGATTGGGTTCTGTCCTGATTGAATGGGATGATGACATCGATATGAAATAGCCCTGGTCTTCCCATGGCTTCCATGTACATTCCACATAGATAGCTAGATTTTCTTGTCTAGTGGGTCGTTTGACCTGCATTGGTTTTTGCTGATTGAATCACTAGAAAATAAGTACATAGCAGTTGAGCCCCAAACTGCCTACCATGCAGCGATATGTCAGGTAGAAGGCTGGTTTGTTTCTTTTTAATCCTAAATGACGCTCAAGAAACAACTGAAATTGGATACAGGTTCTGCAGAGCTGGTCAATGTCACAGAGAAAAGGAAGAGTCAAATGGCTGAGCGGACACGGTCCTCATGTATCATTTCGTGATATCAATGACCATAGGAACATAAACAGCAAATAGATTCCCACAGACAATTATGCAAATGTGGATGTGACATTTGAGTCTGTGCCAAGCATGATGCGATGACAGGGGAATTCACCAACATTTTGCCGCTCTGCTGTTGCTGCTACCATTAGCATTAGCACTGTTAACACATCCCCTCAACTTAGGCCGCTTCCACACCCCTTCCCCCCCTTTCCCTCCCTCTCTCTCTACCCCTTCTTCCATCATGTCTCCATCCCCCTCCCCTCCTCTTCCTCCTCCCAGCCTGCGTCCTCTCTTTCCTGTTCTCGCTGCGGTGTTACTATAGCAACGGAGAAATGTGGGAATACCTCCGTCCTTCAGAGCGCGCGGGGGGGGGGGGTAGAGGCAGAGAGTAAGAGGCAAAGGATGGGAGACAGACAGAGAGTGAAGGGGTAGACAGGAGAGGAGAAGAGAGGAAAGGAGGGGAGGAATCGTGGAAAAAGACTTAATTAAAAGACAGAGAGCTAGTGAGTCTGACTGGCCGCCTGAATGGACACCATTGCCTGTCACTTAGTCCCTGACTCCAAGCAGTTTTCCCCCTCCTCCATCCCCCCTAGAAGCTACCCTCGCATTGATATTCAGTCTCTGCGATGAAGAAGACGCCAGTGTTATCTGGCTAGAGGGGTGGGTGCCAGTGGGGGTGGGGTGGGTTCGACTGAGATGGCACGGTGTTGCACAGCCATGGCGTAGCTTCACGCTGGGCCCTACGCACGCCATTTGTTTGACGATCCATGTGTTCTGGATGTCTCCATTTGTAGTGAGGCTGCAGTTTCCATGACAACGCCCGGACTAAAATAGAACCCCGCTTTCCTCCCTGTCTCTCTACCTCTCTCTCTCTCCCTGTTTCCTCCGCTCACAATACACTCATAACTGTTCATTCCTGATCTTGGGCCTCGTTCTATCAGGCTGAGATGTCCCATACTGCTCATCTCCATTCATCATATGGACTGAAGCACATGTAAGCCCCCACCACCACCACCATCCTCACCTTCACACACGCACACCAACACACACACACACACACCCATGCACCTACACAAGCATCACTTCTCCTCCCACCTCTTATCTTCCATTTTCAGTCTCTTGGTTGCCCTGCAACAGATTCTGTCAACATGCATCAACCTCTGTGTTGCCATGACAACGGTCGTGAAAATCACTGCAATTATTTCAACAAAGACAAAAACACTACAGCCACTTGGGGGAGAGGGAGGAAAAAGGATGAAGTGTATTTGTGTGTGTGTGTGTGTGTGTGTGTGTGTGTGTGTGTGTGTGTGTGTGTGTGTGTGTGTGTTTGTGTTTGTGTTTGTGTTTTATGGTTGTGTGAGTGAGAGAGAGAGATCCAGTTTTGAGTCTGAGCATACGTGTTTAGTGACCCTTCATTGAACTGTTGTGTATCAACTGTAGCGTTTACCGCAGCAAATGTGCATATGTTGGTGTATTTGTGCATATACTGCATGTGAGTACAGTATGTGTGTGCGTGTGTGCGTCCTGGCCTCATATGGTGAAACTTTTCTTCCCCTCAGACACTTGAGTATATATATATATATATATATATATATACGTTGTTCTGTTGAGCAGCACAGGTGGAGTCACTGACCCATTTGTACAGGTGTATCAAAGCCAACCTGTACCAGTTACAGTACCACACGTGTACATGCGCTTGTGCCTGTGTGTGTGTTTGTGTGTGTTTGTATGTTTGACTGTGAGAGGATTACTGCAGACTGCTGTGAGAGAGAGAGAAAGACAGAGTAAGGCAGATGGACAGAGGGAAATCTGCACAGTGGTGGAAAGTAATTGAGTAACTTTACTCATTTACTCCTAACTTACAGTACTTGATTATTTCCATTTGCTGCTTTATACTTTTACTTCACCATTATGCTGAGAACTATATAAAGTCATTACTTCCACCTTGACTTTCTATAACATTAAAGTGTTGCACATGAATGCATAAGTAACAATCAATAATGAACTGTGTAATGTTACAAAAGCAGACAGTTTGCATTATTAGTACTTTTGATAGATCGGTATAATTTCCTGTTGTTGTTGTCAAGCTCTTAATAATTTCCATCATTTCCTCAATCCGGTGCTCTAAGCCTGAAACTCATTGGTTCCCACAGAAGGGGTAAATCTAAAAAAAAAAAAAAAAAAAAAAACAGATACAAATACATAGTTTTATTTATTTACTTTTAAAGAAGGCTGGGTATTTTCAGAGAAAACAGTGTATTTGTTGGGGACCATTTTCAGTTACAGATTTGGTGCACCTGTACGCATTTACAGCAGATGAATGAATGATGATGAATTTTGTAATGCAGAATAAAATCTACTAGAATGTCGCCTTAGTTTTCCTTTATGTTATATTTGGATCATCGCTTCATCTGTAACGGAATGATTTAACATTGCGTTACTGTTACTTTTATCTTAAGCTACAGTGAATACTTCCACTGCTTGTTCAGTATACACGCTGCCAATTGTGGCAGATAAATCTAGACGAAGTTTTAATTTAATGTTTACAATTGACATGTTGCACTGAAAAGTCATCTCTGTGAATGCCGTACTGTGTATTACGTATTGCTATAGATCCTATCTTATACTTATCAAATATGATGTCAACGCTGTATAGCTCTAAACCTTCACACCCACTAATCCCATTGTATCCCATAAAGCTGCTTTGATACTAACAGATACTTACATGTGTGCGGAGTCAGGGAAAACACTCCAGGCCCTGTAATTTTGGGGCTAAACCCATGGCACATGACATAGCACGTTATAATGAGTGTTTGTTGCCCTTGGCCAGTGTGTAATTGTGTATGTGTGTGTTTATGCATGTAGGAGTACAATTTGAGAAGGTGGGTGCATCTTAACTTAACCCATTTCTTTGAATTATTGTTACTCTAAAGCCAGAAAGTCCTTAAGGATATATGACTATGGCTTTAAAGTGGAGTTATCCGCATTTTGAGGGGCCAAACATATATCCTTGAGTTGAAAAGCTGGCTCAAATACGTCTGCCAGGGTGGGCTGTCATGTCACTGCACGGCAGGGAATTGGCAGAGACAGTGATTTGGACTCCAGTCGACAATGAAGTAGATTGGGACCAGAAATCCCTGGGGAGAGAGAGCGAGACGAGGTCAGGCAGGAGGGCTATAAAAGCACTGCCTCCTTTACTGGAACATGCACTTAATGTCAATCTGGGTATGACTGAAGATTTGGGATGCACAGCAGTCCGCCCCTGCCTGTGAATCGCTTCACTAAAACAGCTAAATGTGTGAACAAGTATGCTGAGGTAAGTGCATATGTTCATTTATAAAATCTGCTAAATATTTTTTGACAAGGCATTTTTCTGTGCATGTACTCCACTGCAAATGACCAGGCATTCCTACATTCTGAATGAATGTTTGACTCAAGAGGATGTACATTCTGGACAGTCCAGCTAAGTAAAGAATTTTTAAAAATGTGACTAAAAATACTGATTTTATATGTTATTTAATTTATGTAAAAGGCAACTTTTGCACAACCTTTGCCTAGAAAAAACGAAATAATAGTATCCATCATATTCTTTTGCCGACGGCCTTTTAGAATTAAAGTTTTTTGATACATTTTCCCTCATATCAGCAGAGGAACTGCTGAGGTAGCGATCCACAAGTCAAAAAGATGCAGAAGTTCCAGAGAAGTTTGGGCTGTTTATTCCTTCTCTATGGTATCTGCTTGACTGAGTGTCGGGTGCTGAAGTTTGTCGTAGCTGTAAGTCTACCCAGCTTCACTTTCATATTCGATTGTGTTAGAACTGTCACACAGTGTAATCACATGCAAGATGTTCTTGTAGTATTACTGACCAGGGTCATTTATTGAAGGGCAGAATTATAAAATAATCAGGAAGCTGCTTTAGATCACATGAGTGTGATACTCCTGTACATTGTTGCTGATTACACTCTATCTTTCTGCTCTTTGAGCATTATAATATTTACACATTTATGTGACAAAGTATTACTTTGAGTCTAAACTCCAGCAGTGCCAAGCATATCTCACCCAGACACCACGGCTTTCTTCATAAACCTCTTTGCATATTTTTCTTTCACACTGTAGTTCAAAGATAGAATGAAAAAGATGATTGAAGGATTTAAATAAAAGTGACAAATATTTTCCCCATTATGTGACAAAGTTCTGTTTCATCTTCTTTTAGCCACCTTATCTTTATCCTCACATGTTATGCTAGTGTGTTTGTCACTTACCACTGACTTGCATTATATAATAAGATGTCTGTTACGTTACATTGGCAGTTTACAACTTGAAGTATAGCCTGACAATTACCATTTACAGTAACTAAAGTTAGGGTTAGGTTTACTAATTGATATCTAGTAGTGAAGCTTTATAGTTAAGTGTCTCATCTCAGATTAGTATTTTAAATTAGTTTGACCTTAACCTTATAACTTAACTTAACATCATAGTGATGCACATGAACTAATAAGTGATAATAATGAACTGTATATAATAATGTTACAAAAGCAGCTTGATTTTACATCTTCGGTAAAAAAAAATAATTTACTTAAATTTCTAATAAGATATTTCTAATTATGAATTATTAGATAGCTGTTAAAATACATATGAATTGTAATATTTTATTTTATATTATTTGTCAAGTTCAAGTTCAGTTCAGTGTTAAATCCTAGTCCTAGTCTCGAGCAACTGTTTGGCATCAAAAGAACAATTATCTCTAAAAGCAAACCATGACTTTGTTGACTTGACTTTGTGGTCTGTTTGTTCTTGAGGTTTCCCACAAATGAGTTCAAATCAATGTGGTGCTAACAGGAGTGAATCAGATGTGTCCATAATCCAGTTTAATCAACCTGTGTGCCATGTCACTGCTAAGAAAGTGAGTCCGCAGGTGAATCATACTAACTGAGCAGCTCCAACCTTTGTGTTTTGATGACATAATCAGAATGACTCTTCTGTGTCTTCAATCCCGACTGAACTGTCCAAGATCATAGGTTCCTATTTCTGACTCCTGTCTCAGGGTGTATATTTCCCTTAAGTACACAGTGTAATGGCTGGCACAGCCGCATGACATCTGCATCCAAGTGACATAATCTGTTATGACTTTTAAGGTGTTCCGACACGGTGATCGATCGCCTATAGAGTCGTATCCCAGGGACCTTCATGGGGAGGAGGTTTGGGCTCAGGGCTTTGGACAGTTGACTGAGGTACTAGATGCTACTCTATGTGTCTGTAATTATTATTCTGTCCAGCAAGATTTGGCAAACAAAACAGGCAAATACGGGGAGCTTTTAGGTGTGAATAGTTTTTTTTAAAATCCATCAATCTATTTATTTTCCTATACCTGCTTATCCTGTACAGGCTTATGGGGGGCTGGAGTACTGGAGCCTATCCCAGCATGAACTGGGGTGACACATTGAACCGGCCCATAGTCTGAAAAATGTGAATTAAAAATAGAACTCCCGTATAAAATGTGACTTACAGAAGGGTACTTACAGAGTAAGCTCCTTTTGTGTTGAGATCTTATGTGGTGTCAAAAATTGCAGTATACTTCACTTACCATGTTACATTATAAAATCAGTGTCTAATAAGCCTTGAGATGGAAGAAAAGCTTAGAGTTCGAGTTTTAATTAAACTCCTTCCTAGTGTGACATGGTTCTGCTTTCAGGCAATTAGCCAGTTTGTAGTGAATACAGTATTATTTGAGGCTTTTGTAAGCCCTGCAGAAAGGGTGAAATTTGTAATTTTATATAAATAAGTTGAATCTGTCCTTAATTCTGCCAAATCTTCAACAAAAAGGTCAGATTTACAAAAAAATCAACAGCGATGGCCATTTTCCTTTCAGCTGGGCATGAAACAACAGTTTGAGCTGGGCAGGTTTCTGAGGAGGCGCTATGGAAACTTTCTCAAAGAAGACTACGACAACAAAGAGGTAAGTGCATTTGTGTATTCTTACAGTATATGTGCAGTACGTGTGTGCGCTCTGGCTTTGGTTAGCTGAACCCCCCTGTGAGCCTGTGTGCTTCAGTGTCACCTAATCCTGTTGTCATGTGTGCCCTCGCTCCAACAGGTGAAATCAGGTTCATGTCCGGCCAGCAATAGTCTGTAATGGCTGTAACCACACAAGTTAATGAGGATGACTCAGACTGGTGATATCACGGGCATGGCCCTGCAATGTGCTGTGACATGTGGGGTAATCTTGTTCCATGTACAGTACAGTTGGCAGCATGCATGTTAGTTCAGTATGCCCCCGGGCTCAGCACATTTTCATTACAAAGATACGATTTCCGCTTCTTCCTGCCTGTTTTTTTTTTTCCTTTAGTCTCACCGTCTTCCTTTTTTCTCTCGCTCTCTCTTCCCTCACCCCATCCCCCTTCTCTCTCCATCCTTGCATTGAGTTCCTTTCTCCGTCTCTTAAATAACACGCAATTACCGCAAAAATAAGAACTCTTCTCAGTACTACCTGTCATCGCCGATTTGTCGCCAAAGTCTCAGTCAACTTGTACCGTACATTTCCCAGTGCTGCCATGTCTGTTTCAATTTGACAAAGGGAGGAGGAAAAAAAAAAGCATTCTCGGCATCACAGGAACATCCAACCTTATCAGCATGATTTACTGTGTGCAAAAACCTGACACAGGGTGACAGAGAGATATAGACGAGCGAAGGCTGATGTCAGAAGAGATTCCAGCAAGACGGATCTTTGTCCCCCTCCCTCTCTCATCCATTTCGATCTTTCCTGACTTCCCTCCTCTTCATGTTAAGGATACCTCACTTAACGTGGGATAAATGCAACTCACTCATGATACACTTCAGCTTTGCTGGGTGCATTTATTCGCACCCTTATAAAATAAAAACAGAAAATGAAACATGTGCATTTCCACTGCGCAGATGTAATCCCTTTGAGTTTCCAAAATCCATTGCCTTTTTCTACAGCAGACCGTGGTATGAGTGACAAGTTTAGTACACACTTATGCATGCATTTCAACACCACGTTCCCTCCATGTCTCTGACAGTTATATGTGCAGAGTACTGACTACGACCGCACTCTGATGAGCGCCCAGGCCTGCCTTGCTGGGATGTTCCCCCCAGCCAGACACCCGCCTCCCATCGTGCCCCAGTTACTGTGGCGGCCTATTCCAGTGCACACCATCCCCAGAGCCCAGGACAAGGTGGGCTGCTGAGCCACATAAATATTTCCTTTCACACAGCAGCTGTACTGAATAGAAACTTGTACCAGTTCATTTTTAGTCTCTTTGCAGCTTCATGTTGCTGTCTGTGTTCACCTCAGCCGTGGACGCACTGAAATTCCCTACAGTTTTAAAGTGTGAAATGAACATATAATTGTACCCAGAAGAATTGTAGTACCTGCGGTGAATTTATTTCCACTAATGTTCTGCTGTTGTTTTTGATTTTTAAAGCTGTTGAAGTCTCCAGGCAAAGACTGTCCAAGGTTCAGAGCGCTGATGACGGAGACCTTTGAAAGTGAGCCTTACCAGAGGTTTCTAAGAGCTCACCAGGTAGGACAAACCACAGAAAAGATACGGTCCTCTAAATACACAGTTGCAGTAGCCCCGGGGTCAAAACACAATATTTCAGAAAACACAACCCTTTCCGTAATCTGAAATGACGTTGTGTTTTGTGGAATGTTGTTGTGTTTTGACCCTCAGGGCCAGTGTACACTGTACTGTAGCTCATTCTCAGCATCTGTTCAATGACGTGAACGTTCTACTCACAGCACAGTTTGTGTTAAACATCACTTTTCTGTGAGTCATGTGCCTGTTAACCACTGAAAACTTGATTGTAACTCTGTTGTTTTATATTATCAGAATTACATAATCAAAGCTGCTATGCATAATGCTTTTCCTACCCTCAGCTATATCTTTACTGCTTGTCCATGCCTTGATTTGCAAATTAGCAAACACTGTGAAATGCACATTTCTGTAAAAGAGTGAAATATATACTTCACAGTTGTTGGTGCCAAAGCTATCAGCACCTCCATTGGATGTGTTAGTTATGCTGTAGACATCGTGTCCCCTTGGTGATTTTCTCAGGCACGGTGACTCCAGTGCCCACAAAAAGCTGCACTGTGCAATTTCTCTCACATTCTCAGAGACACTAATTAACGGTTTGATTGAATTAGATTAAGAATTACAATGAAAAGGTTTTAATTAAACAGAGTCCCATGTGCTGCCTATTAAGGTGGTGTTTGAGATCAGGACAGGGTCTCCTGGCTTGAATTTAACACCCTCTGCTGGAGGCACAGTACCTGCAAGTTACATGCAAGAACCAAAATGGTGCCATCTTTTCATTGTGTAGTCTTACCAAAGGTTAAACTTACAACAATCACTGAACAATCACTAAACTATATCCATTAGGTTAAGCAGCTAATGTGTGCAATTTTGAATTCTAAACAGCAAATAAGATATATTTTATTAGTGTAACTGCAAAAAACAACCACAAAAAAGTTTAATACTACTTGTAAAAATGGTAATTAAAGTCTTGTGAGAGTTTAAAGTACTTTCCTTTTTCTTTTCTTCACCATGCAGCACTTTGTTGAGGGACTCTCCAACCACACTGGCTACCCTGTGTCCAAACTGGTTGGCAAAAAAACATGGAGGGTCTATGACACTCTCACCTGTCAGGTATAATTGATATTTCACGGCAAGCATATCAACACGCAAATAAACACAATGAAGCTTGTATAGTTCCTGTATTCTGCACTTTAAAAGTGCTTCAGTTACTGATACAAACGGCAGCTGCAGAGCAGGGCGAGTCAAACAGAAAGAGCGAAAAGAGCTGTCTTCAACACATCTGCGGAGGGATGTGGAGGTGGTGGGGGTGTGGGGTAATCATTTTTATACATACAGTAAGACATGAATAGGACAACATATTGAAATGATAATTAAAGCCTTGTGAGATGGGTGGATTCTAGGCCAGGTTGAATATGTTCATTCACACTTGCAAAATGAGCATCTGTTATCTTCAGACCACTGCTAAAAATAGCTGGGATAATAGAAACGATGAAATACAGCCCTTTAAACCGGCTGTTGTGCTTCATGTGTTGTGTAATGTGATTATTAGCGTGATGCAGGGTAGTGAATATTATTTTCTTGTGCAGAGAATCCATAACTTGACTCTCCCACGCTGGGCCTCCCAAGACGTCCTGGACACCCTGAAGAGAATAGTATCCTTTGAGGTCACGTACAGCATCCTCAGTCACAAGCGAAAAGAGAAGGCCAGGCTCTCAGGAGGTTCGGAATCACAATAGAGGCATTTAATTTGAAGCACTGTTGTAAAATGTTATTAGAGCAAAAAAAATCTCTGTGTATCTAATGTTGTGACGGCTGAATGAGGCTTTGTTTATGCCTCAGACAGTGCAATTTGCTGGCACATATGATCTAATGACAAAGATGGTCCCAGCGCTAAGACAAAATGCTCAGTAAGGTCAAAAGGATTGTGTTGGTGCCTGGGAAAAATTCATTTGCATTGTTGACACTGTGTTAATTTACCAGGGGTCCTATTGAATGCCATCCTGAGGAATTTCTCCAAGGCTGTAGAGCAAGGGAGCACTCTTAAGTTCATTGTGTACTCAGCTGTAAGTTCAGTATTCGGGCATTTATAATCTATTGTGAAATCTGTTTCGCATACCATATCTCCGCAGCTTATGTCTGTTTCTCATTCCAGCATGACTCGACGCTCATCACCCTCCAGGCGGCTCTGGACGTGTACAACGGCCTCCTTCCTCCTTATGCTGCCTGTCAGCTCTTTGAGTTCTACGAGGAGTATGATGGGTAATGACTTCCTTACGACGTCACTTCATGCACTCTCCTCTTTGCATATTTAAGTACAAAACACACCAAATTTTGAGTAAGTGCATTCCACTGTTTAGCTGCAACAAACCCTTCGATTACATTTGTGGTTTCCTTCTCAATTTGATGAAAATCTTGTAGAGATCCAGGACTGCAATGGCCAGATTAGCACATGACACAAACTAAGTTACATCACACTTGACATAATTGTGTGTAATCTCATTGTATTCATCCAAATAATTCCACAGATCCTATTCTCTGGAGCTGTATTTCCGCAATGACTCCTGGCGCGAACCCTACCCCAACTCTGTGCCAGGATGCAACGGACTGAACCCCTGCCCCTTGTCATTGTTCAGTGAGCTCGTGCGGGACGTGGTGGCAGAGGACTGGGAGGCTGAGTGCGGGTTTAAGACAAAATTTTCAAGCTCAGGTGAAGAAGATTTTTGTATATTCTCCTGCTTGCACTGACTTCTGTTTGCTCTTATTTTTCAACACACACTTTGGCATCGTTAACACTTCAGTGCAATATGTTTATTCCTGTATTCACTTTGGGGCCCTGTGTGCGGATTTTCAGCACAGACTGTTGGATTTAAAAATGTCAGGGCTTTTGGAAATCTTCCAAATGTTCCATTCACATGTACCTAAACAGGATTGTCCTCTCCCACAGGTGTCATTACAGCTCTTGCAGTGGCTGTGGGTCTCCTGGCAGTGGCGCTGTTGTTCAGCATAGGAGTGGCTATCCACAGGAGGAGATCACACTACTCCAGGGAGGTGTAATGCAGATGACTTTGACTTCTAATAATACAGTGCCATGTGTTTTGATAATTTAGATCCTGACTGGGTGTGTGTGGGAGGTTAACGAGCTCTTTACTTCTTATACTATGAATTATGTTTAGAAGACTAAAAGAATATGCAGTATGTCTGTGAACAGTTATGGAAAGAATTCAACAGAGAAATAAAATGTATTCACAATAAACAATTTTTTATAGTAAGCATTACTAAATTTTATTTGATTCAGTCTTGACAGTGTGAACTTTACATAGCGACATTCACTGCTCATTCACTGCTTGGCTCATATCATTTCACATTCTTTGCTGTTCGGTTTCTCACTTCAGCTCCGAGTCTTTGGCAACTGTGGAATGACAGGACAGATGATGAGTGTTAGGTTTTGTTGAAATAAGCCCAAATGTAATCGGACTTATTGTGTTATAATATATTTTGGAGATGATCAATCAATCGATCATTATTCAACCAGTTTAATTATTTGAAGCTGTCATCATAAACACAGTCAACTTTTAGTTTTGAGCGTCTATAACATAATCAAAACCAAGCATCGAGTAATGGTCTTTGTTCAGTACGAAAAGAGACGAACAATCGATTTACCAGGACTCCTCCTCCTCCTTCATCCCTCCCCTTCCACCCATCTCCCAGCCATCCCTCTCCTCGCCCCTTGTTCTTACTTCGGATGTCCACCTTGCACTCCACTTCATCCTGGCCCAGCGCATTGACAGCCATGCAGGAGTATTTGCCTCCGTCAAATGGGCTCGGCTTACGAATGTTGAGGGTCAGCACTCCTTGGTTGTTCTGCATCAAGTACTTAGGATCCTCGCCGATGATCATTTTGTTCTTCATCCAGATAATCTTAGGCTAAGATATGGAAAAGTCAAATGTATAAAAAATATGGTCCAATAAAGCAGATTTTGTTTTGTTCTTTTTTTGCTTTGTGTCAGGCTGCTTGATAAAAAAAACCCCAAAAAACTACTTGTGTAAGTTGCTATGTACAGGAGTCCCTCTTAAAGCAAACTTTGGATCTTAATTAGCTTATGATAAGTGGCACTGTCAGCCTCCTCCTGGAATCAAGCTCCACAGGCTAATTTAAGATGCACATTTACCTTGGGGAAGCCTCTGACGGCACAACTGATGGCAGTGCTGTAACCAGCCACTACAGATCTGTCGACTAAGGGCTGAGTAAACTTGGGCACACAGGACATGTCTTTCTCCTTGTAGGGGTTTTCTTTGTTTGCCAGGTCTGTGGAGAAGGGTGGGAAAGGCATGCAAACTTAGTCGACCCCATTGAATCAGAGCAGAAAGGTGTAGTTAAAATGAAATTTACTCCAAAAACACACACACCCACAACCCACACATACTGTATATACACATACACACACACACACACACACACTGTCACACCTGTCTTAGCAATGACAGCTGTGTTCTTGCTGCGGGACGAGTCGTCGCTTAGGCCGCACAAGTTTTGGCTGTAGATGCGGAACATGTACTCATTGCCCATGATCAGATCTGAAACTGTGCAGTTTGTCCGTCTGTTATGTTCATAAACTGTGAACCATTCCTGGAAAGAGAAAAAAGTGAAATTAATATTTTAAAAACTTAAAGACCACAAACTGAGCGTACAGAATAAGCCATAAGTCAGTGTCAAACCATTGGTGGGGGGAAATCGCAACATTATTACTGAGCAACAGGCACTAGCTAGACATTTTAGCAGGTAACGGTAGGGGTGATCAGGGTTAGATCTCCCTCTCTCACCTTGGTCTTCATGTCCGCCTTCTGGACGGTGTATCCAGTAATCTCACAGTTGCCATTGTCCTTCGGGGGATCCCACTCCAGTGCTGCATTGAAGCCCCAGACATCTGTCACCCTTACATTGATTGGAGGCCCAGGCTTTTCTGTTTGAATTAAACATCACTGTCATATTTTAGTACAATCCAGGTTTAAATCTGTGATGAATTTCACGTGGTCTAAGATGTATTATTCTTTTGATTAATAATTTCTTAAATTAAAAATTCTCACTGAGATAAGTCATTGAGAGTCCTGACCACCTTACCAACAATTGTGATGTGAATATTGGCCCTGTCCTCCAAGTTCTCAATCTGTAGAACCAGCTCATATGTTCCAGAGTGCTCTCTCTCTGCCGAGCGAATGAAGAGGATGGTGTCAAAGTTTGAGTTACGGATGTTGACCACCTTGGGGTCAATGGGTTGACCGTCCTTGTACCAGGTTGCGACAGGGTGTGGCTTACCCTATGAGACAAAAGCATGATCCTTTGTTACAGCAGATTTGCTTCAGTTGCTTTTTTAAAGATATGGAATTTCCCCTTTCAAAAGACCGATGGCACAAAGTTTAAACAACTGTTTCTTTTTCTAGTGATAGATGATGATAATTACAATCAGTAACTGTTTATATTTACAGTTTGAGGCAAGATGGAGACAGAAACACTGAAAAAAAATGTTTCAGGATCTGTCCTTGGCATCTAATTAAAGTGAAATGGGTCATGAAGAGGACACTCCACAATTTCTGTAAAATTGCAATAACGAGTATATAGTATCATTTGAAAGAATTGATTAAAATGATTTGTCATTGCAGTTACTTTACAGAAACAATGCTTAACAGCGCAACCAAACCCTCCAGCTCACTGATAATGTTTTTAAATTTAACGCCATTCACAGCATCATCAGAAAATGCTGGAACAACGTGTAACATCATGGCACACTCTTGCAAGAAATGAGTGCCTTGGTCGAGTGTCCTCGACCTTATTTTTGCTGCCGTTACCCACAGTTGGTCATTTTATTTTTTTATTATATATTTTAGTATGTGTTAATACAGCCTTTCTAACCTGGAAGGGGATGGTCAGGTTGATCTTTTCTCCTACTCTTTTGATGTACTTTGTTCTCAGGTTGCGAGGAAGGCGGATCTTTGGATGTTCTGAAGCAGAAACAGACATCCCATTAACACAGGAGACATCCCATTAAAAGACACTGTACGATACTATGAATGCATAAAGCATTAGCCTATAACAAGTACTGAAAAAAAATCAGTTAAAAAGGCTCAAATGCTATAACTGAATATGATATAACAATCCATAAAATATATTTGGAAGTACTCTTTAGCTGACTTTCTCACCAACAATCTCTCGGATGGTGACAGGCTGTTGTAGTTTAGCAGGAAGACTGCGTCCAGCGAGGTTTACTGCCACCACCCTGAAGCTGAGCTTTTCTCCCGTAGGGAGGCCACGTACCACAAATCCCTGTTTCTCACAAAGATCCTTGTTTGCAGCCACCCATTCAGTGTCTAAAATAAAAATAGAATTACATGCAGTACATCACAGTGAGTGGGATTTGAATCCTGTTACCTGTTGTGTTTTTGTTCTCTTATTATATATTTTCATTGTAAGTGTATTATATAAGCCATATTTAATACTGAAAAACTCCAGTTATTAAATAAAGGTCCTTAAGTGAAAATATGTTTGGAGAATGTTTTTAAATGGTCCATGAATGTTAAAATTATTATACTGTATGCATAATGTGTGGTCTTATCACCTCCTTCCTTGCAGTATTCAATAATATAACCATCCAGGCCTCCAGCTCCGATCTTCTCTGGGGTGAGCCACTTCAGGCTGCATGTGGTATTTGTCACATCATTCACTGTCAGACGCAGTGGCTCACTTGTCGGGACTGAGGGTTACAGAAAGAGAGACTCATGAGAATCACTGACGGCGCTTGCTGTAGATGGGTGATGCACAAAGGGAGGGACAGGGAGAACCTGGGAAAGAGCAAGTAAAGATGGCTGTGAAACATACCAAGAGGCATGAAGGGTTTGGAGGTGGGACTTGGCTGAGACAAGCCAATGCTGTTGACCGCATACACCCTCATCTCATATAAAACGCCTTCAATCATCCTTTTAGCCTCATATTTAGTCGACTCATATACATCAAAGTTGAGCTTTGTCCATCTAGAGGAACCTTTCTTCTTCCTCTCCATGAAATAACCTGATGGTATAAAAACACAGTGAGCATAAAGATGAGCAGAATAATAATTCAAGACAAAATTCTTAAATTTAGATATTTTCCTGTTTATAAATTTCATATATGTTCCATATGCTACAATATATAGAGTTAAGTGTCAAGAATTGGAGAGAAAAAAAAAACATTCTTCACCTTTGATTGCTGCACCACCATCAAATTTAGGGGCATCCCAAGTCATAGTGGCACAGTCCTCTCCCACGGATAAGCATTTGACATTCTCAGGGGGGTCAGGCACATCTAAAATAAGATTACAATTAGTTTTAAAATAGATCAGAAAAGTTTAAAATACAGTAGATAAAATAGTTGAAAACCTGCCAATGTTATACTGTATAATCTTTACTTACCGACAATTTTCACAAACAGTACAGCCTTGTCATCTCCAGCAGGGTTGCTAACACAGATGGTGTACCGGCCCTCGTCTTCCCTCTCTGCCCCCTCTATGATGAAGCAGCTCAGGTCCTTCTTGGACTCCACCCTTACACGCCCTGAAGAGTCCGTGATTTCCTAACAAGCAGGACATCGTTGTGGCTTAACAGCAACATGATGTGTAACTTTTCACAAGTAACGCAAATTGTCACAATACACCAATTTCGTTCAAATAGCTCCGAGTTAACGTTTATGGGTTTATGAGTAACAAAGAGTTAAGGTTAGGGTTACAAAGGTTAGAGTTAGGGTTCATTTATGCCCTCAACATATTCCAGAGTGGCACTTAAGCAGACAGACTTTGATTTGGCATTGCTATGTTAAATATGAACATATTCATATTCATATGGATCATTGAGTGCCATGTGATATAATATATAGTGACGCTTGTCACTATATCTTGTCATACTTACTTTATCTCCTTTTGTCCAAACAACAGTGGGTGCTGGTTCTCCTGTGATCTCCACATCCAGTCGGAGCTTGTTGCCCGCCACCACAATGATAGTGTTTTGGGAGACCATGTTTCCAGTGGTGTCCAGGTGGATCTTTGGAGGATCTGGTTAATGTAAAAGATACAAAGAGAGAGAGTATCTAGAAGTGGGTTTCTTACAGTATGAACTATACACAAGATTCAAAAGTTTTTAGTTAGTGTAAACTGAGGTAATTTAAGGCTACTTACCTTGTCTGGGCACATAGTCGATCTTAATTTCTGTTTAGAGAGAAAATAAGACACTATTATCCAGGCTGCTGAAGATTAATGCACCCACAAAAGCACCTTTGTAATCATTCTGTCTTTCTCACCCAAGAAGTTGAGTTTGGCAGAAAGTGACAGAGCGTATCCATCAGGAATAAATGTGTAGTCACCGGCATCCTCTGGCTTCACATCATCAATAACCAGCCGGTGAAACCTGAAACAAGCAACAGAGAAGATGTGCTGTGGGGAAAACACGTGCCTCATGTGCCACATTGTTTCTTACTTTTAAAAACATCCTAATAATAATGTATTTGCCCTCATCTTTGTACCTTCCACTGTGAGTCATTTTGATGCGGTCACTTGGCAAGACCTCCACTCCATCTTTGAACCACTTTCCTGTGACCTTTTCATCAGACACCTCGCACTTGAACATAGCCTGCTCTGCTGCCTTCACTGTCAGATCAGCAATGTCCTGCAGCACCTCCAGTTCTTTTTCTGAATAAGTCATTGGAAACCACAGGAGAAGAGATCAGGCAGGATCCAGAGTATGTGAAGGTAGGGTGAGAGGGAGGATAATGTTCATGACGGTAACATCCTGACACCCACTGCCTTGAATTGTTAGTTTGTTTATAAAGAGAGGTGTTAAGCCCTTGGGCCAGCTGTTAAATTCAGCTCCTTCCGCAGCACTGAACATCATACATTTGAATGACAGAAAACCCAGACTAAATATAGTAAATCTATATAAAATACAGTCTGTACACTGGTGTAACATCTTTGATTAGTATTTTCTTTTATCAAACTTATCAAAAATAAACACATTCATTATTATAATTGGTTTTTAGTTCGCTAAATTGCTCAAAATTGGAATAAAAGCTGAATGGGATTATTATATTTTCCAGTGGTACCTTCCACCTCCAGCTCTCCTTTGGTATGGCCCCCATTTGTCCAAGCATGGTACATTCCAATGTCATTCAGCGTAGCCTCCTGGATGACAAGCGTGTGCTTCTTTCCATCCTTCTTGAAGCGAAATTTGGAATCTTTTTCTCTGTGAAGCTCTATATCCTCAAAGAACCTGGAGATGAATATTAAATGAGCATCTCTCTTTGAAAGACATCCCTGATAAATTTTTAATTCCAAATCATAGCAGTAAGCCTATGTCTGATGTGAATTTACTTGCCACATCTAAATTTCTACCATTCAGTGAGTGCTAATAATTGCTTTGGAATATATGAATGGGCTTTGTGTTCATCAATGAAAAATTATAAAAATAAAGTCTGTGCTAAGGAAGGGATACTTTTTGGTTAACAGTGAAATAAAATCACAAACACACCTTGAAATCTTACATCACCTTTGAGAATTTTCACCCCCTATTTGGCTTGGCATTGATTGCTGCTAGCACATGCTAACTGATGTTCATTTATTTGTTCTTTCAACCTTTGTTTATACTTGCAAAGGCACACTGAAAGAAAGAGACCTTGAATGAAAGTGTGCCATGCTCACAGTTAAAAATATCAAGACCAAATACAAAAAAAAAAAAAAGAATTTTAAAATCACAGTAAAAAAAACAAAGGCAAAGAAATCCAAGAAATTGAACCTTTAAATTCTGTTGTTGAAAGCAGACTTTCTGAGCTATTCAGCATTCAAAGCAAGTCTTCAGATTTAGTTTAACATGTTCCAGATCTCCTTAGAAGATAATGCATTTAAATTTGATTTGATTTGAAAAGAAACAGAACTCTATCTTGTGCAGTGATATATAGAACAAAAGTACGAATCAGTTATGGCTCTTATAACAGAGTGGTAGGCTTTTGAAAGCAGGTTGATGCAAATAATTATATACATAGATGATGTCTTATTTCGGTACAAGAAGCCAAGTGATTTAATATTCTGAAATTCAAAAATCTTATGCAATCAGCACATCAGATAACAAACTGAGGGCTCCAAGTGTACATTACATTTTTATCTGATTTGAAGCAGTTGTCCACAAGCTCAGTATGTACAACATAAACTACTTTACTGTTTGAAGAACATGAAGTAGTTTAACTGTATTCTGGCAGGGATAAAGCCATGTCCTGAAGCTGAGTCAAGCTAGGTTGATCCCGTAACGCTAAACACAGTGATATTTACTGACCACATGACGTGGGCACCCTCCTCCGACACCTCGATCTCAAACTCCACTCTCTCTCCCACAACCACATGATAGTCATCCATCAGCTTGGTGATTGTCACAGGGGGCTCTGGACAGAGCAGTGGGAGACATTAAAATTCATGAATTCAACAGAAACTCAATGCAAATGCCATAACGATTACAAATTCACTGCAAGCAATGCTCTTTGCTGTAATATCGGATTTTTACTGCTGATAAACTCAGAGATGGTGCACCTTTGACAAACACCTCTGTGAAACACTTGTCTTCGCCAACCACACACTCATATGCAGCATCATCAGCCAGGGTCGTCTTATTGATGGTAAGGGTTCTGATATTCCCGGTGGACTCTATGATGTACCTTGAAAAGTGGTTAAAAAAAGGGTAAATGTCAGAACATACAGTCTACAGAGTGCTGAACTGTTCCTTCATTGAGCTAAGGTTTTACCCTTCAAAAACCCCTCTATATCTAAATCTAACAAACCTTTTGCGACTTAAAGTTTAACATTAGGTGATTTTGACAACACTTTTGAAAGATTTGAATTTTGTCCAACAGATCCAGTTTATGCATTTCAGTTTTCATCCGGGCCATAGCTTTTTCTTCGCATTAAGACCTTAAAATAAGTCTTTGTCCTGGGGGTGTATCTGCATTAGTCTACGCGGGGCATAAGATGTCTTGGCAGTGCGACTTACTTAACCCACAGGGAGGCTTCGTATGACCGCCTAAAAATAAAACATGCTCATGGCAGCATCAAGTATGACTTTATGGCACAGATAATTTTAACTTGATATTTTAAAGCACTGACCATCAGGTCCATCTAGGCTTGATGATTAATATGATACAGCCGAACACAACTGTCTTATTAAGCAAATGTCCTGCATGGGGCTTAGCATGGTGAAAAAAGACACTGAAAAAGGTCTATGTTAACTAACATTAATTAGCGTGTGTGTGTGTGTGTGTGTTTGTGCTTTTAAGCATGTACTTGGCTGAGGGTTTGATCTCCTGGCCATTCTTCAACCATTTGACCTGGACGTTGGGATCAAACACCTCACACCTCAAGACAATCTTCTTGCCCTTTTCCACGGAGTAGCAAGATTCAAGCTTCTTCAGGAAAGCTGGGGTTACAAACAAAGAGGGAAAACTTGAGAATTAACAACTCTTCAGTCCACAAAATACCTTCCTTATTTTCTCTGTCCAGTTTTACGGTGCCCTTACTCTTACCTACCTCTCTTCTGTGCCGTCCCTTCCTATCCAGTCCCCTTGAGGTAAAATCTTACCTCCCAGTTCATTTCCTTCTTACTTCAAATGCTTCTTTATTTCTTCCCCTCCCTTTAACCCCCACCTGACCCGACTTACCCTCGCTAGGCTTGGGCGCGGCCTTCATCTTTTTCAGACGTTTCAGCATGCCCCTCAGGTCAGTGATGCCATACTTAAAGGCAATTTTCTCATACTCGCTTGGATGGGCATTCTTAAGCAATTCCCACACATCTATTTCTGGTTCCTCTTTTTCGGGTTTCTTCCTCCTGTCAGTCAAGGAGAAGGGATATGTTTGCAAATAGGACTGGAGAAGTAATAAGGGATTTTTTTTTTTTAAGGAAACAATCATACGGTGTACTTGATAATCAAGCCAAATAACAAGTAGCTTCTCACTTCTTAGTGGCTTTTAGCAGAGCACTGAAATCCAGATCACCCTCGTCCTCTCCGGCATCCCTGTGTGTATGGAAACAGACATACCAAGATCAGGCATATCTTCTGACATGGCACAACATTAACTTTACTATACTATCATATACCGCATGTGCTGAAAGACACGTTCACACGCACACACACACACACACACACACACACACACACACACACACACACACACACACACACACACACACACACACACACACACACACACACACACACACAAACACACATAAACACATACTCACACACACACACACACTGCAAAACATTATAAATAGTCTACGTATGCATTTTCCCTCTTGTGTATTTAGATATGTAAACATAGACTACTGAGAGGCTGAAACACAAATCCCAATGCACATACGTTCTCTTGAAAGCAGACAAAATATCCTCATGCTCCCCCTGCTGTGCAGCTGTAATAAGAGAAGTTGCAGAGAACGCAAATTAGGGCTGGATCAGATAAAAAAAAAGACATGTATGGAATCTGTGTCAGCCTCAGCGGGACAGAGTCCATTTTCACTCACCCTCAACAGAGATCTCAAAGTTGGAGCTGTCACACTTGTCTTTTACCGTCACCTCACACCTGTAGCCTCCAGCATCTCCAGGGACCACTTTGGTGATCTTCATTTCGTAAGTATAGATCTTGGAGAGAGAAAAATTACTAAATTACTTCTTTAATTTTTTATTTCTGAAAGAAGAGGATCAGATTACACAGTGCAGAAAATGCATCTCTCTCTTTCTTAAACACATGCACACACCTTAGTATTTCTGTCATATGTTTCTTTGAACTGTAAATGTTTCCCCGCCTTGCTGCCAAGGTCCAGCCACTTGCCCTTCAGCCACTTCATGTTGGGTTTTCTTGTCAGGCTGGTCGAGTCAACCTTGGCTATGAAAGTGACTTCCGCTCCTGCCATTCACAAACAACAGTGAAATCATATAACATTATCTAATCAGATTGCACTTTACGGGTTGTTACACTTTCCTTTCTGTCTTGGCAATTATTCATCCATCCATTTGCATTTCTGACCTGTGACTGCGACAACATTAGCTGGAGGCTTCTCAAGGAAGAGGCCAGTGAGTTCAGTCGACCCAGACTCTGAAGATAAGGAGAAAAAAATTAGTTCACTTGCTCTGGCAATTCTGAAATCAATTTTGATGGATTCAAAAAAAAAAAAAAAAGGCATACATCAGCGCTTAAATGACATTGGCAACATCCACAGTGTGCAACAAATCAAAGTGCAAGGGACACAGTGAAATGCTTGGTTCTTTTTTTGAGCAACCACAAAAAAACTGAGTCACATCTGCACACTGTGCACATATAGTACATATGAAACATTAAAACCACAAAATAATAAACCAGCAGCATTTGGCTAAAAGAACTAAAAGATAGAAGAGGAAGTATGGCAAGTAAACTCTTGTCCCTGTAAACATGAGCAACATACTGACATTAAACCTGTGTTACATTTACTTGCTTAGCTCCAGCAATAAATTGTGATAAACAAATGTTCAATAAAATCACAAATTAGGATTAAGCTATATCAGGACTATATATCAAAACCAGTTGTATAACTGCAATGTTTGCTTCCTTTCTTATTAATGTATTTGTCTTGCTTATCATGAATGTATTTACTTCTTGCAGTTTTAGATTTGATTTTAAGCACAATTAGCCATGGTCTGGCTTTTCTTGACTAATAACATGTGCATTTCTAAAACTTCCTCAGTCAGTCTTCATCAGTCTAATATAGTAATTTCTGAAAATGTCAGTACTGATAAGTAATTCTTATGTGGTATTGTTTTGTGATTTGTTAAAGGTTAGAAAATAGCAACTGAAAGATTATTTCATAAGGATTTTTAAGCACTGCCACTGCTATGGGCAACAGGACACTTTTGCGCTGTACTGTGTGGACATTTGGATTGGCCAGAACTGCTGTTTTCTCCTGTTCATTACCAGAGCAGCAATGGTGTTTGTCTTCCCCAGTCATAACAGATAAAAGTCAAAGTCACTCTTTTCTTTTAAACATTGTGACTTGTTCACATGAGAGAAGAAAAAAGACTCAGCTGAGCTCTTTTTTTGAGGTTTTTTTTCCATGTTATTCTGTATGTACAGTAGCAAAAATAATTACAGCAAATGAGACCATTGCATTAGACAAACTATACCTATGATGGTTCTACAACAACAGAACACAAACTCATCTGACCAGTAAAACACTCCATGTCCACAGCTCAAAACACATACAAGGACAAGAGAGCAGTGTGGATATGTTTCATATATTCATGCAAGCAAAATTTCCTGTGATATATAATCAGTGCACTGTAAAAAAGAAAAACCTGAGAAAACTCAAAATTTCAAGGCAACGAACTTCAAAAAATTCTTTTAGTTAGGCTATTTAACTTAATTTCTTAAGGTTAGGCTTTGAGTTTATCCAATTTAGAATTTTTACTTCGTTTATTTTATTATTAGTTTGAATAATCTATTATGACATATTATATGATCGCTATTCAGAATTTCTACTTTTGTTCATGTACAATTAGCTAAAGCAACTAATTTCTGTGTGCTGTATCCAGTTAACAGTATTATGCATTAGCGTTTGAATCTAAATTAAGTTTTACTATACTGTGCAAGTCCCTGTTTAGTTTTATATATTCAAAATAATCCCGCAGATTATACCCAGCTCTAACAAATCCAATCAATTTATTAATCAGCCATATACCAACCACACCAGAACCATTCCATAAATATGACATCTTCACTGAGTACGATATTTGACTAACACATAACAATACATAGAATGCATACATCTACATTTCATAACGTCACTTTTGCATGCAGTGAATTGCCACAGTCCAGCACTTTGCCTTCAGCTCGCCCTTACCCTCCTCTGCATGGTTTGACTGAGCCGGGCAAAACAAATACTCCGGTTTAACATATGGAAGTATAACAATCTGTTGTTATACTGTACCATAAGCCAGTGCAAATTTCTAAACTAAGACTGGACAAGTGAACAGCAATTACAGAATGATTATTCTGTAAAATTATTACATTAATACATCACACAATGAAATGCAATCAAAAACGAATTTTTTCGTGAAGGTAAGATCATGACTGTTATCAATCAAAACAGAAAGTAATCAAACGTGTTGATTACTGCACTTTTAATCAGCAAACTTGGAATAAATAATTATTTGAAATTACCTTGATTACTTCTTTTGGACTGATCTTGCAAGGCTGCTTCTCACAAAGGAGGCAATTGTGTTTTCCCATACAGACCATGTGCACCCCAGGCCACCTATACAAACCACTCAAGTATGACATTTGCTGATGATTTTTTGTTCAGCACATTGATGTGTAGCGAATATTATAATTTGTATCAAAGTTTGTTGTATATCCATCTCAGGATACCCTGAGAATAATTTAACTACAGGCATTCTGCACATTTTGCTCTTATAGCATTCAAATGTTTTTCTTTGAAGAAATGTCAGTAACTGCTTGCTAACATTCATAAGCAATATGGTGCAAGTGCCCCAAAACAGTCTGCAGCTGGCGAAGTGATGATACCCCCCCCACACACTATACCCCCATGGGTATGGCTTTAAACAGCCTTGGCATGATAAACACTTCCCACACAGAAATTCCACTCTAATAGACACACTGACATCATACTCAGTGTGGTGCAATACCAACTCTGGAGTCGGGACCCGGGGTCAAACAAATGGTAGATATGAAAAATCAAACCAAACCAATTGCTAAAATGTCCTCCTACACAGTATGCATATGATTCTTTGTAATTAAAATTATATCTCAAGAGTACCTCCTGCACAGCAACTTTTATTCACAACTCGACCAGGAGACAGCGGCTTGATCTTCATCAGGTCAAAAAAGTTTTTTTCATTTTATGCATTTGCAGTTATCACATACATATTTGAGTTTCCGAAACTGCTGAAGCTTCTTTTCCGGGTTCATATAGCTGCTAAAGTAATAAAGCACCTTCACCTTGTTTTGTACTTTTTCTCTTTACTCTCCAACAAGCGTTGAAAGAAAAAAACATGATTTTATAAAAATAAACTAAAGGTAAACGGCAGATTAGTCTTTGTATAAGTCTGTTCCCATGGCTAAAATTGAGTAGGCATGTTTTGGCATCCAAACTATGCTGAGTTCTGACCAAAGAAAAGTCCATCCCGTTAGGTTTCCATCTGGACCTTCCTCAGCGGCTGTCTTTGGATTAGGTCTAGCTTTTAGCCATGCTACCAACCACCTAACATTTGGACAGAACATGGTGGATGCTCAAGAGAAATGGTTCTCCCACTGTAGCAGGCACATGGCTGATAGTAACAACCTCTTGGTGTTTCTATTTTGCAGAGTTTGCACCTGCTGGTCCCCTTTTCATCTTTGGCCTATGCTTCAGTTTTCCCTTGGTCATGCTCTGACACTGTGCGTGTCTTTGCTTCTCTTCTATATGTGTCATAGCTCACACTGAGCTGTGTCTGGAACATCTGTGACCGCTGCCACAGCAGGAGGAGCTTTCTGAGTTCCACATTCAGTGATGGGCATTAATGACAGGCAAGAAGGATGATGAGCTGTGCATTCATAAATGCTACAAAGAGATAAACAGATGGGAAGAAGCTATGGTACGACCTGCAGCACAGGATCCACTCCCCAAGGAATTTATGGAAGTGATATCCAGGGCAGTACCCAAAGTTAACATTTAATGACCTCACTTTGCTGTTTGACCACTCTCTTGGCTCAGCAGGCCATATATCAGGGCAAATTTCAGTTCAGCAGCCAGCTTCCCAAAGATAGCAGTCTTGTTGTGAGGACAAAAAGCAGCCATGCCCCCTTTGGAGGACTCTGTGACTATTCATCTCTCCTCTGCATACCCCCAAGTCCATCATCCACATCTCACCGCACTGGCCAAATAGCCCAAAAAGGAAGCAACCATGATGGACACTTTGGCCTGCCAGGGTATGTAGTAAAGTCACCACAGAGACCTAGAGAGCTGCGGGAAGCTACAGATTTCTCCTCAACATGTGAAGATTATGGACTACTCAGTTGTCACAAAAGCCTGCGGTTAATCTCACCCTGGTGTCCATGCTTATTCCAGGCGTGGGATAAGGAAAAGCTTGTTAAAGTCTGTGTTCCCCCACCACAAGGAAACATCAGCTTTCAGCTCCCTGTAGCCTTAACACTTCCATTACCCTTCTGCGTTCAATCCAATCTTTGTAAGTCAGAATAAAGCAGACGTCCAACTCATCGCTCTGGGAGCTGGGCCCCTGAAAGACCGTGGCAGACAGGAGCAACTTTGTAACAGGAATAACAGCTCTTGAATTTCACTTGTAAAACTTGAGTTGGGGTGCAACCCCAATAAATTTTAGAGTGTTGACTTACGAATCATACTGATGGCTGTGATACACAGCCAAGGTGTAATTAATAAACCATCTATAGGCCTTTGGACATCAGATAAAGGATGAGATGTGAACATGAGTATGGCACCTGTGTAGTTTGAAGGAACTGAGTTTGATGTGCTGACTAATGATTTCTTTGATAACTTGAGCTCTCCTTGCAGCATAATGTGAAGTTGAGAAGCAACTATAAAAGTGTCATTGCATCAGATGACACTTGGTATGTTAGAAACAGCTGCCATTGTTTCACAATGACTGTTACACATGAACTCTTCCACTCTTATTGTTTAAACTGCTAGAGGGACAGAAGCAAAAGAGAGCTGGTATCATAGGCAACAGACGGGAAGGGCAACACTCTTCACACGGAGAAACAAATTCTGAACTGCTGAAAGAACATAAACAGCATAATTTGTAAGTGAGTTGTCTGCCATCATCAACGCATACAAGCATAAGAGAACAGAACAGGTGAATGCAACAAGGATAGCAGCACGCACTAAACTATCCATGAGACCATTCCAGTCAGGGCTTTGTCTTCTCTTTGACACAGCCAAGGATCTGGTGAGTCGTAGGCCTGAGGTGTGGCTTATTGTGGGGTACCAAGTTGCAAGAAGCTCCAAGGCCTGAGGGTGATTTCTCATAGGATCAATAAGATATGATTACTGTAGCAGGCCCTGCAAGATTATATTATATTTTACATTTTAAATCTTGCAAAATGATTGAATCAAGCAGCCTGATAGACACTGTTAAGACACTTGGTGACGAGTGTTATTTTGTCCTTGGTGACAGTGAAGTCACAAAGTAAGAACCTTGTTTTCATAAAAGTGTCTAGCCAAGGAAGGCTTACATACAATTATGGAGTTTGGTAAACATTCTGTTTTTAAAAATTGTAAAAATCAGTCCAAATTGAAGTGAAGAAAATGATTTCAAATAATAAAATAGACCCACTTAACACTTTGTATATTATGTGACATCTTGACCATCACATAATACCAAAATTATACAAAACATAATGTTATAAACACTCAAATCATACTTTTGGAGGGGCAACAGTAAATTGTCAACAGACATGTCAATATCAATGTTGCTCGTTTCTTACCATCCCAGTCAGCATCTGAATCTGCTGCAGACAAGGAAGCAAACAAAACTGAAAAAAAAAGCAGCTAGGAAGCAAACACTTGTTCCACAAGAAGACATACAGTTGCAACAGAGTACAATACATAAAACAGAGGCATCATCCACCATCATATTTGATTTAAAAAAAAAAAAAAATCACCCAAATCCAATCCACCTTGCATTCACATGTTGACATGACATGTTCAGGCTTACTGCATGCAGAAATAAATACGTAGATAAATAGAACACGTAAGAATACATAAACTGCCTACAGTAGAAACACAGAACGTAGCACTATATTGTTGTATACTGTACTTGGAAATAAGACAGTACATTACATAACCATATTTTGCACATGCAGTAAAACCAAACAAAGGTTAAATCTACACATAAAATATACCTGTACAATATATGTATATATCAGTCCAATGACGGAAAACAACACAAGGCATTCAACATTTAATGCATAATCCTATTATCCATTTCAAAGCAGCATTAGTAATCACTGATTTAATCACTAATATATACATTTCCTTTGAATAAAATAAATTAATTTTTGATATAAATTCATGTATTTTTGGGTTTTACAAAAATACATAACAAATCATAATGTAAGTCACCTGAGAGCAACCACAGTCATGCAGGTGCCGTCATTTCCACACTGTGTATCACATGTATGCACTCATAGGTGCATACATTAGGTAGATTATAAAGACGGACATATTAAACCAGAGCATTCAGTGTTCAGCATTCTGCCTTACCTCCATCTGCGGGGGGTAAATCTAAGGAAAATGAATGAAAATTAGCCTGAGTCCCAATATACAGCATACTGTAATCATTCGCTATATTTAGTCATAATTGAAGAAGCTGAGAAGAAAGTCAGTCGAAGGTGAGTATTATTCCCTGAAGCTTAGAGGTGCCTACCATCCTCCTCTGGGTGCGGTTTGGTTGGGTGAATAAAAATCATGGTAAAGTGATTGAAAACAGAAAGATGGTGAGAGATGGACAACAGTGAACTTGGAAATATCGCAAAGACAAAACAAGAACTGGATAAACTCAATGCAATCACATAAACAGAGAACGCTTGCAGATCCCTCACTCTTTACATGCCTGCAGTGAAGTGATAAACAAAGGTCGCTGTGAGAAACAGAGTTCACAGAGTTCACGTTCGTGGAAAATGCACCCAGTTGCAGTCAGTCAGTGTGTATTAAAATCCACACAGAAGGTTTGTCTTGTGTGCGTCATACATAATTATCTTCCATCTACAATCCAAAGGTATACATGCCAGCACCAAACACCGAAACGGAAAAAGGACCTTTAATTACCATTAGAATGGTCGTTAAAATATGACGACAAAACAGAAAGAAAACCCAGTTCACTTGTTGATGTGATATATAATATAAACATGTGCAGAGCGCATGACATCACTTCACTGGTTTCTGACATTAGATCGTACATGAGGAATACAATTAGGAAATAAAGTCTTTTACCTAACACTCTGGATGTATGTGACGTATGCTGTAGGCTAGCTAATAAATGGAAACACACTGATTCAAAGTGGCATAATAATTGCATTATCCCCTTCAGCAGCTTCATGTTGTCTCAAATGATGTGATTGACTTATCGGCCTATCTTATTGACTCGGTAATTGCTCAACTTATTATCTATAGCAAAACCACTTGTTCTGTACTATTCAGATAATTACCCTGACTGATTAGTTCAAATGCATTTTTCTGCACGCAGTTCAACTCAAACCCACTCCATGTCACATATTAACACTGGGTGAATGCACGAAATCACTCAAAGTCTCAAAATAGAAAAAACACAATCGTTGTCCCTCACCCTCTTCAGTTGGCTCCTCTTGGGCTAAAATTAGTGGATTTTTGTTAGACATAGCAAACGAAAAGCAACACCAAGGTAGCCCATTTGGAAAATAAATATTAAAGGCACTTCAACAGTTGAGCAAATGGACGCTATCAGTGCGTAACGCACAAAATCCAGAACCGTATCATGCGACTTGTGAAAACCAAAGCTTTTTTCTCATCGTGCCGTCCGTGTTATTACATAATTTGAAGACAGCCAACAGCTTCAGTAATCTGACAACGTACTGTATAACAGATTCTCAGTGAAAATGCCTGAAGTTAAAAAAAATATATAGAACATATATGGTAGCATGCTGGCATACATGAATAAAACTAAGATCCTGACAAAAAGTAAAGTTCCTAAATGAAGATGGTGCATACTGATTACACCCCCCCAGAGGTCAGAGTTTGTGTTTGGTTGACACAGGCAGTTGAGAGGATATGTGAGAGAAAAGTGAAAACGTGAGAGCGATAATCAAGTCCCTGTGTGATAATGTAAGGCACACAAAAGGTCAGTAGGCAAGTGTTGTGGAGCAGCTGACTTACCCCCCTTCTCCGGTTTAGCTGAGAAATAGAAACAGAACAAGAAGACAATTAGAAACATGTATCACACACAGAATATGTACACAATTGACCATATTAACATATTAAAACATATGATTTATCTTTGGGATGTAATTTAGAACGTCCCATATCTTAGATGAGTTTGAGTGATGATGGATCCTAAACCATATTTTTTCTTTTAATTACACTGGGTTCATGATATATAGCTGGATGTTTGTCTGAAACTGATTGCTTTATATAAAGTTGTTAGTTCAGGAATGTTTAGAGCATATCTGATGTCATGATGAAGCTATTAATCTTGGACCATAAATCTAAAATACTACCCACCAAGTAAGAGTATACATTCTATAAAATGGCAACCTTTGAAATTTTTATTAAGCTGCATAACCTCTGGGACAAGTCTTTGAAACTCATATCTTGACCTTGATTTCAGTGACTTGAGGTTTATTTTCTGACCTGCTCATTTTATTAATTTGCCACATCATCGTTACTGATTGGAAGACATGTTTCTGTGGCCACATCGGAGCCTCAGAGGAACACAGATACTCAATTTGTTTTGAGTGTGAAGCGCTGTCGTTGTAATTGTTGAGGTCTAAATCTGGTAAAAGGATATTCTCAACTGAAATAGAGGCATATAATATGCTCATCTTCCTGAGTGTCCTTATGGGGGTCACAGTAGCTGGGAAAGGCCAGGGATGGTGTCTTATGACCTCCCTGAAGTCAGGCCATGTTCTCTTAAGTTGAAAAGAGTTTCCTTGAATAGCCAGACCAACTTGACCCTCCTTGTTTTACTATTCACTTGGGGCTTGTCATAATTTTTTTGCTAAAACAGGTGTAATGAAATTACATCGTATTCACTTGGCTTTGAAAAAACATATAATCATGATGTTAAATGTGTTATATGGATTAGAAATTATTTCACATAGTATTTAAAGGCTGGGTCCTCATGCAAACAGGTGATATCTTATTAGCATCGTATTTAATGCTACGGCTACATTTGTAGACTGCATTTGGCTTTTTGTATCAAAGATACAATTTGTCTCTGAGCTGTAAGTGAAGCCGCAAAAGAGCTAACATGCTGTAGCTCGTTAGTTTCTCAGTACAAAATGAGAAAATTTGCTGACAAACAAACTGGAATGCTGCACACTACATAGAAAGTCTTTGGTATTAATACTTTATACAGTCTGTGAGAGGATTTAACACCTGCACTGAGTGTAAATCTGCATGAGCATCTGCTAAATCAATCCACTTGGGGTGAGAATCTTCAGTCATCTTCAACGAGTTTGTGATAAAGCAGGATAATGAATTTCCGAACAGCTGTTCCTCACAGCTCAAATGTTCCCCTCTGAGATTGTCTGTGGTTTCATTTATTGGCAAAGTTGTCAGAGTTGTGGTGGATGTCTGGTTGGCATGATTTTGCAAGGTATGTTTGCAGGGTTTAAAGGACATTGCTTCAGAGTTGTTTTTTTTCCTTAGGGTATTTTTCTTTCTTTATTTTCTTCATTATTTTTGGTACTAACAAATTTTTTGCTACAAGGCTAAACAGGCTCCCTTTAGTACTATACTGTATATCTTTGTCCTCAGCTACCTGTGGTTTATTTTTGGAAGCATGAGTTATGAATATATTTTGCTCTTTGTACTTTCTCTATGTTTAATTTTTTTCATAGTCAGTTTATGTAGTGCAGGTCTTCGCCTCCCTGTTTGCTTACCCTCTCCACGTTTACCACTGACATCTTGATTTACTGTCTGTGTACTGACCCAGACATAAAGAAAGGCGTTAGGTGGCCTGACCTTTTCAAACCTCTAAGGATACCCGGGTGACTCTAGACAGCATGCAAAAAAGTTCATGAAGATATCTCATCAACACATAATTTAATGCTTGTTGTTTCAGAGTTGAAAAGTTTGAGCTTTAACTAGGAAAACTCAAAAAATATTAAAAGACCTGTGATTCAGTCTGGGAGTGACAACAGTTTCCCATCCAGTGTTTGATTTTTGATGATGGGGCTTTTTCTGTATAGGTTTTGGATCAGAGACTGTGTACCTAAGAGTGATTTTTCAAAAACATTGTGTATTCACCAAGAGAAGATTAAGAATTTCATCGTTCCATGTCATGGTTTCTGTATCCTGCAGAAGATAAACTTCATTTGGGGACTGGCAAAACTTCCCAGAGCATTTTTGATTCAACGTCCCCCTATAGTGTTTCATCAGGTCAAAATGAGGGAAGGAATTATGACCATGAATCATACGATCACTTCCAACCACTGACTAGAAAACTGTCATGCGCTTGATTGACTACATTGGAGCTACATCACATTCAGGAAGGAGCATCAGGCCTGCTGACCATGAGGGACCCTTCTGGATGAAAGTGACAGATTACAGAATGATTTATCTCAGCTGGGCCCGTGAAAGCCCTACAGCAAAACCTGATACACTTGCATGTGTGTAACTCTATGAACTTATGAGAAATAAAAAAACAAAGTCGAAAAGGTCAGGGGTTATTACAGAGTATTTTTGGCTGATAGCGGACGGCAGGTTGTGGTTGCTAGGTGAAGCAGCAAAGAAAATGTTTCAACTCTTCATATGGTGAATGAAAGTAGTGCCCGATTATGTTTCTGGGATAAAAATAAAAATGGCCCAAATTAGACCTTTAAAAAAAAATTAACTCAGTGTCATATTCAGAGAAAAAGAATTAAAATAGTGCAAAGTAGCATTAAGGCCACTGCACAAACAACCTGACCAAAGTCTATTACATTCACTATCACAGGACAGTCGGTGTAGAAATTAGATGAAGGGGTTTGGAAGGCTCAACATGTTGCCCACAATCTTGGCTTGAAAAACAGACTCATCAGATATGACAGTCTCTTATCTTAGGTTTCTGTCAGTTCAGTAATTTAGAGCCCCACTGGGTGACAGTGGTGGACAGATGGCACCACAGGGTTGAAGGACAGAAGACAACTATTTATGAGAAAGTAGCATCCACCTAAAGGTGACAAGTGTGAACTTTTATGGGAGAAAAATGTGTTTTTAGGTGTATAAAAGCTAATTTTTTGAGAATTTAGGTTTCTGGGTCACAGTTAATGTAACAGTTTACATGAGCCTTCTGATGTTGACTTTTGCTAAAAAAGATGAAAAACTTCCATGTGGTATTCCAGAAAAATGAGTCATAGAATATGAATAAAGTCATAGTAATGTAATATCAATGCATTAATAATAACACTGTGAATGTTGCATTAAAAGTGACCTCCGTGATCTGCTTTTAACTACTGCAGAGTACATGAGGCAAGTCAGTTACAGTAGCTTGCATTAAAAATAGGTTAAGTCCTTCATACAGCACGGTACGCATATACCAGTAACAGTGTTCACTTATGAACCTGCTATACCTACTTTAACTCAGCTGTCTCTGGAAGCTCTCCAGTTTAGTCAGTAAGGTGGCGGTTTCTGGACTGATGTCATGAACATACTGACCCTGATGATGTCATGGCAGCTGGCTATGTTATCATTTATGACCTTTCAAATACTCTTTTTTGGACGGATGACAAGGAGGCAAAGAGGCAAAATGTTTGTCTTTTTGAGACGCCTAATCTGCTAAGCATCTGTAATTTAAATGGCATTGGGGTGAATCATTACTTTTTAGATCATATTTTAAAGGATTTGGTTTGTTTTTGTTGCAACATTTTACCTTTTTGTTATATTTAACAGTTGATAATTTAGTTTTATCTAATTCTGCATTAGAGCATCTTGTTCTGTGACACCTTCACTACAGATATTACTACCAAATGTGGAGGAATTGAGCAAAGCAACCACTGAAGACTCTACTTAGCATGTGCATTTCAGTTACAGTGATCGATGAGATCATCTGATATTTTTTGTTGACCTCAGTCGGGCTGCAAAACACTGTGGGTCTCATGGGGTTTAACTTGTTAGTCTGAACCCCCTGAAGCTCATCACTGCTCCTCCAGAATGGTAGACTGAGCAATAAACTGGACCACGTCATCTCTACCAGATTTTGTCCTCTGCTTGTATCTTATGCCAGTTATAGTACTGTTGTCTCGTCTTCAAAACCAAATAAATATGTCACTTTTCAGTTGATAATCATTCTCATTCTTTTTGTCATGCACTACATACTAAATAATGAATTGATCTTACACATATAAAAAATACAATAATTGTTGCATATATATATATATATACATATATATATATATATAAATAGAATTACATTTTATGCAGATCATCACTATCGGCAACATCCTCTATATCCTATATACACTGGTATGACACTAAATTTAAAACCAGTCACCGGTTTTAATGTTTCAATTTTGATATATTTTAAAATATTTCAAGCAAATATACTGAACCTCACCAAAGACTCCAACCAAACGAGACTACCCAAATTCAAGCCTCAAAATTGCCACTGAGAGCCATTCTCCCGACTAATTACAATTAATTATTCTTTCACAAAAAGTATCTGCATACCTGCAGGGACTGGCTCAGGCATGGTTATTCCTGTGTCTTCTCTTTGCTTGCTGGAAGACTGAGGGCTTGCGGTGCTTATTCCTTTTATTTCTCCCCTCTCTCTCTGTTATTCAAAGCTCTCCTGGCACTCAAGTCACCCACACCCTCCAGTGAGCGAGGAGTGCAGAAGAGACTGACGACACCCTTAAGGAGTTCAAGAAGAGAAGCACTTGGAGTGAGAGCATGATGAGTTGAAGAGACAAGAGGCTGAGGTTGTGCCTAAAAAGGGTTCCAAGCATTTATCATGAGATTATTGGAATGACTCAACCTGTTGCGCTCTAATGTTGGCAGGACAAACACGGATTACACTGAGCTGACCAACAACTGACTGAAATTTTTTAGACTTTATCTCGCACCTTGTGGTGTCAAACTAATCTTTCAGTCATCAACTCTTACACCCACATTAAAAGCAGGATCAACAAGTATTTGCTAGTAGTTTTTGTGGTTTCTTTTAGTACACATCAATTGATACTATACTAGATGGGCCAGGTTGGCTGTATGAGTGAATCCAAGACAATGTAGACGCAGACAACTAATGTAACTATTTGAAAGTTAATTTATCAGACTGTTTGTTAGTGGTGCTTAACCTGACACTTTTGAGCTGCATTGTCAGATCAGGCATTCAGCAGATTTTAATAAGCAGTTTTTGTATCCATTCCTTAATTAAGGAACAAGTTAAAGTGATGACCAAAACATGGTACATTGTATTTGTTTGAATTCTGTTAATTTTACAAACATATGATCTCAAGCACTGTGAAAAATTGCATGCACCTTTATTTGAAGATTTCAAATGTGCAAGATCATTTTTGGAAGAGGTGAAGGAAGTATTTAGAAATTTTTGACATTTTGGTAAAATAAACTTATTTGCTTTCTGGCACAGTTAGAGGAGACGACAGATACCACTCTCACATCTGTACAGATAATGTGAAGGTAGTGCCAGGAAGTAGTTTAGCTTACTTCTAAAAAGGAGTCAGTAATTGTTACAGTCTGTAACAGTGGACTTTTATAGTGTTACCCCATGCAGCAGTGTCTGCCTCCTGTTCCCTGGCATCTCATAGTGTAGATTAGAGTCATGTCTTCATTACCTGTTGTCATCTCCTCTGTCATTTATCAGAAATGTGCTTGTGTCAACGGCCAGAGTCTCTGTGGAGACAACTCCCCTGCTGCTTAGGTCAAAGTGTGAATCTGTGAAGTGGGGCGGGCATGTCAATCTACAGGGACCAACAGACGAGTGTATCTGTAGCCGAAGTGGTTGAAATCTCTCAGGGAAAAAGAACAGTGACAGAAAAAGAGAGATGACTATAATCTATTATGCTAGTACCATAGGCACACAAGAATGCAGTAGTGGAATGCAACCAAGTACATTTACTCTCAAGTACTGTGCCTAAGCACAGTTTTTGAGAGTATTTCCATTTTAAACCAATACTTCACTATATTTCAGAGGGAAATTTTTACTTTTTACTCCACTACATCGATGTACAGTTACAGCTACTGGTTACTTTACAGCTTAAGATTTTACATCAAAAAAAAAAAAAAAAAAAAAAACATATGATCAAAGTGTAAAATAAGATGTGAGATTTTAAACTGCCCAACAGTATATAAGGGATAGATGAGCTATGGCTATGATATTTTACAGATTATCTTTCCATGTTTTTACTTGAGCAAGATAAGTAAGGTAATGGAGCATTTTTATAGTGTGGTATTAATACTTTTACTTGAGCAAAGGACCTGAATACTTTTGCCACCATTGCAAGAATGTATTGCAAAAATGTGAAAAGGAATTGTTATAATCTTTCAGAAGTACACATATTCACTTTATTGTCGAGATTTATATGAGAAGATCGATATAACAGTTGGAGCTGGTTTAGAGAAGTGAAGTCACGAACAGTAAATACCATATATGGCAAGTAGGGAGAGGAATTTGAAATAATCCTAAAAAAAAGAAAATGGGATCACAAAGAAAGTTTAGAGCACGGTAATGAGTGTGTGTGTCTATACATACGTACATATGATGTGTGCATGATTGTGTGTGTGGGCAAAGAAAGAGAGACAGATGGGGAAGGGCGGTGTGTATATTAAGTGTCTCACAGAACACTCCGAGCAGTTCAGCTCCTCAAAAAAATATTTGTAATAGTGATGAGATAAAGCTTCATTGGCAACATGAAAATAGCACTTCCCCAGTCAGCATCCAGTGTATCTAATGTGATTAGTCAGTGATTACTCCAGAATCTGTGAAGGTAGAGTTTAATGAAGTGTCTACAAGTACACATTTAAATTGAATTTAACTGAAAACTTGCATTGCATGGAATGGGATTCTAGCTGATGTAGTATTTTCAAAGGAAATGCTGAAATTTCCTGTTCAGGTCTGCAGCATTTAACAGCTAAAAACTGACAAAATCCAGGAGAAGGAAGCACACGTAGAGTTTGCATGCTGACTGGGGAAGTGCTATCTTCATGTTGCCAATGAACTCAATATCTTATCTTAAATTTATTCTTTCATATTTCCCAAGGTTGATCTAGACACTGTCGGCTATATTGTGGACATTTCTGGTGCTCAGATTTCCTCTTTTTATGTATTCTCTCTCCCTTGGGTTGCTGTTGTTCCTCCACCTCTGTAATCCTTCCATTCATATTTGTGTCTGCCACAGCAAATCCTTAGACAGACATTTAGTCTAGTTTGCAGATGATTCTGGCATTTTGTCGTATCTTCTAGGAGAAGACTTGACCGTGTTGTTGGTGACTCTGTGTCTCATGAGGGAATTGAATTGGGGGGCAACTATACTGATAGCAAACTTCAGATACAGTCACAAAGATAATTTGCTCAGAAATATCGTAGTTTTTGTTTTCCCTACAGAAAATGAAATATTTTAACAGCTGATTACACCAGATTTTATTGCATTAGATGTGCTTATTGCAGTTGAGGGCAGCTTTGTGAGTGACCCCAGTATGCTTACTGCTCTTAGCTACACCCAAATAACTGGAAACGATGAGTGTCATGTGCTGAAAGACGAAAATCGTTTTTGACTTACAGAGGAACTGATACTCTCTGGCTCCTCCTTCACATTGGACAAACTTCAGAGCAGAGGGATCAGAGTCTTATTTATTCCCTCTGCAATTAGATGGCTTAATTTAAACCTGAAATTCAGCAGCAGTACAGTCTCTCCACTGCCACAGCTTGGTAATTCACATTAAAGACTGACCAATTATTGCACTGTCTGGTGGGCATTATAGATATACCCATTTGATTTGAGTATTATAGCGTTTTTATATTAAGTTTATTTTCTGTGCTCTAAGACTGGTTTTATTATGTGTATTATTTGTTCCTTCTGTGGCTTCACTTGTAAATGCTTCCTGCAAATCATAATTCCCATGGCACAACATTTTAGCTAGAATTAGTGAGCTATAATGGTTTTATGGTTAAATTACAAGTATTCATTTAATGAACACCCTGCCATGACTAAAGGCGGATTCCATCACATCTACATTTAATACATTTTTAATTGGATTTTCTACTTGAAATGGGTTTTAAAACTTTTATAACGGTATTTTTACAGCACCAGACCATTCAGACAATCAGTCTTCTGGAGGTTATGTTAAATGTTTGTAATGTAAGACAACACATTTTCCTCTTGTGGTGACAGCAAATGTTTTTCCAGTTTTTTAACTTGAGTAACCACCGGTTTTCATCAGACCTGTCCAGCAAGATTTTGATGTGGAGAATAATTTGTGAATTAGCATGGCTTAGGGAAAAGTAACTGTAATCAATTTTGTCCCAATGAACAAATGCATATAATAGTAAATAAAAGTTTATTATAAATCCTTTAATTTACACATAAAGTTAAAGCAATTCAAAGTCAATGTAGAAAGGAAAGCACAGTTACTAGCTGTAGCCCTCAGTACGTCGATCCTGAATTAATATATGACACCATGACTCCATCTTGTGGGCATATCAAGAAGTTCTATTAAGTTCACCGAGGAAGAACTTCATTCAACAACTCTTCCTAAGTTGATGTGCTCGTCATGTTTTCTGAAAATAGTAATAATGATTAAAATAAATAATCAAAGATTTGAAGTGAAATGTCCTTTGTACTTTAATGAGAAATGCATGTCGTAAAACTGCATAGCTAAAGGCTTCATTCCTGTCACATTATACACATAACGCAGCACAAAAAGTGCTAAAAACCAACTGGGATAACAGTATTTCATAATACACTTTTGCTACTGTGTTTTAAACACATCTAACAGTGGAAAAAATGCGCAAATACACTAAATATCAGTAGGACAAAGCTGATTATATTTACATCAGTGATTAGTGTCATTTTGTTGATCCACAGAATGATTTCATTTACATTTCACAACAGTTCAGACACGAACACACAAAGCAACACCTCAGCTGGAAGCATTTTTCTGTCAGTTTTCACGTTTCTAGAAAGTACTGCATGTGTGGTGATGTCTTAAGCAGCTTCCATTTGTCAAACCTAGTGTAAATTAAAATATAATTCCAACAGGATATCACAGCAGCTTTAGATATCCACTGGAACACCTACATAAGAAGCAAGCTGTTGAAATACACATAGACATCATCGATCACCATCAGGAAAGAAATCAGCAAGCAAGACACAGACAGAGCGAGAGATTGTATCTAACTTATCCTTACTTGATGCCGAAGTCCACCCCCCTCTTCACTTAGTTGGAGATAATGTTCCAGCACTGTACCTGTTTCTGTGATGTTCAGCTTATTTGTTTGTTCAAAGAATTCCTCATCTCTTCTCTCCTTTACTGATAGTTAATTACTCTCACAAAAACACCTAACCCTAGCTGATATCATTGGCAACACTGGAAAACTAATGTTAGATAAGTCTCTTTTGTTTCATTTAAATCATAGGGTTGTTAATTTTGTATTGTTTATTGTGAGGCCAGAGTGCGCCAGGCTTCACAATTCACTTCAGAGATTTTTTTCCCCCGAGTCCTGTCACAGTTTTGCAGTTGAATAGTGACCACATACTTAGCTTTACTTCATGTTTGTTCCCTTCGGTAGACTTCGGGAAGGATGCAATGCTATCGTTGACCACACAGATTAACTGACATTCAGCAACTGTTACAACACAGAGGGGCGCTGTTTCACTCATTTGAGTAAACTCGATACAACCAAGTGAAGACACTGCTGCAACAACGACATAAAAAGCATCTCTTTTGTGACAAAGAAAATTATTAAATATTTACATTAGAATTGCAGTGATGGCTATTTTGGATCGAAAAGAGGCCCTGGTTTGCCTTCGTTGCTGAAAGAAAGCAACAGTACATTTTAGAGAGGCCAAAAACATTGCTATACTGATGACATTCAATGGGGGGCAACAAAGACAAAGTCTTCCTTCTCTAGAGGACGAGTCTGGCTCACATCTCAACCAGCAGACGTGAAACTGAGAAGTGACTTGAGAGCCACAGTCAACAACAGTAAATCAACAAACAAATAAATATAACTTTGGTGGGAGCTTTATTATGAATCATGGGATTGGACAAATATTTTTTATACATATATTTAAAAAAGTTTCTTTGGTTTTGGTGTTTTGTTGTGAAATATTGGATCGCTTTAAAGTGCAAAATCATTTTTGTGTGGATTTACTATTTAATAGTTTCTCCTGCTTCTGAAATTCTCTTCGTTGTTTGCATACTATTTTGTGTATGTTTGCTGTTTTTGATTATTTTCAACACTCATACTGATGACATCAGTTGTGGTGGTTACAGCTGGTAAAATGTTAGCCCCACTGCACATCATCAGAGACAATTTCAGGTTTCAATCATGACAAGTTGTAACACCTTCAAGAAGTTATTTTGACTGGAGAAGTTTACCCACTCACTCAGTGTATGTTATGCATAAAAGCCATACCTAGAAAATACCGAAAAATACCTTTAAAAAAAAAAAAACCCCCCAAAAATCTGTTTGTTAGGATTTTGCAATAGGTTTTCACTCTTATCCCCTCTGTCCCATATACAGTTCAACTGTGTCCCCAGATGGTGATAAACCGTCATTACATGTACTGATCTCTTCACTCTATTGTAGTAAAAAAAAAATTGTTAGGTGTCATTCTTGTAAATTAACTTAGCTTTGAGTTTTACTCCTGCATCTTCCGCTTCATATTTCATCAATTCCTCTCCTCTATCCATGCTCCCTCATTGGACCAGTTTTTTGTGTTCACATGCGACCTTGTTTATTACCTCTCAGGATCTGCTTTCATGTCACCAGCCTAATCCTCTGGCCCCCCTGCTCAGTGTTAACAGCGGAAGGTGAAGAATGAAAGAGCCAGAGCAGCTGAAGGTATTGTAAAGTTTGAAAGCTTCACATGACATTGATGGATTAATGTTCCTGTACATTGAGCTTGTATTTATAAATCATGACCTATCAGCTGAGGGTAACACAAAACAATGAAGCTCTGCAAAAGAATGTGTCTTGTTTGTCCTCTCTTAAATATGTTTACCATGTAAACTAATGATGACGTGATCGCATTCAAACTTCTAAATGTATTTTGATTTAGATTAAGTCCAGCAGAATAATTTATTTTATTTAAAAAGTGCAGATTATACTTGTCTTGCCAGAACATAAAGTACATGATGCTACGATACATATATACATGACACTAATTATCAATATTTATCATTCAGTTTGACACACTAAACATGTTATGTATACACAGACACTTAAACAAATGGAAGCTTCTTGATAAATACATATTTCAAATTGTAAAGATTTTGTGTACATGACCTATGCATCTCTTTGTTAATTTCAATTATCCCAGAGTATCTGTTATTAGTATCTTATTTTTAGTAATGGATATGTATTGTAAATGAAGTTTGAATGGAAATGTAAGAAATGGAAATGGAAAACAAACTCTTCACTTTACTCCTCTTGTTCAACAAACACACATGATGACTTTTGTCCTATCCAGAACCCTGGCAACATTCTCCCCTTGAAGGAGCTCTTAATCTTCTGCAGCAGTCGGATCTCCTTCCTGCCTTCACCCTCCTCTCCCTCCTTCCCCTCTTCAACTGCATAAAAATTGATGACACCAGCTGGATGGTCAAGGTACACCCCAATGGTGGTGCACTGGGGAATATCCCAGATTTCTGTGTTAATGGCATTGAACCACAACTGGTAATGGGATCCACCCCACCCAAGACCCCATGAATGTTCATTCTCTCCCAGCCCGCAGGGTCCGTCGCTTCCCCTCCTCCCTGCCCCTTCATAGGTGACTCCGACGACCACCCATCCTGAATATTTAACTTCCCAGTAAGCTCGGGAGCCCAGGACGCCTTCTTTGCAAAGAACCTTGAATAAAAAAGAGGATAAAAATCGGTTGAACATAAAAAATAAAGATTAAAATTCAGATTCATGACTGTTGTGTAAAACCTACCTGAGGGGTATGCTCGTATCTCTCTGGTCTGTCCAGGACGGGACAAGTGACATCATCAGTCATGCGTGACACCTTGGATCCACCCTCTGTGATCCACAGCATCTTATTGGCTGTCTTGTCATCCAGGGAAAGGTTGATCCAGTCTGTAGGATGTTGAGAGTTTTCAGCCATGACATTCAGAAAGAGAAACTACAGAAATAACAGTAGGAAAAAACTCAGAAAAAGGTCAAATGACTGTTCTTACATTTTAGAAGATCAGCTCTGCATGTGGGCTCAGGGATGTTTGGCTTGTAGTCTGGGATGTTTTCTGAGTGACGAGAAAAGCAACATTAAGGAGGGAAGCTGGAAGTGAATACAAGAGGATAATAACATGATAACAAGCTAAAGCAGGAAATAAACCCAGACTGTAAAGAGATAAAACCTTCAGTGTGTTCAATTTGCTCTTTAAAGCAATGAAAGTAATACATTTCTCAAGATCTACCTAAAAACTCACCTGTAGGCGAAGCCGCATATCTGGATTTTGTGCCTGTAAAAATAAAAGAAGTATTACTGCCAGTTGTTCTGTACCTATTGGTTTTATTGGTTCTTTAGTCTCAATGTAAGAAAAGTTCATACTAACAATATACTCAATCTGCTAAGAAAGAACTGTCAATTCTTTAATCTGACAGCTGTTAACATCGTCAAACTTAACACATGTTAAAAAACAGGTCTAAAAAATTAAAATGTACATCTAAATGGACACAGCCTCTTCCAGTAGTGAGAATTTTTACTGAAAAGTTTCTGATAAACCTGTACTTTCCATGGCAGCACTGAACACCAATTTGTACTCCTGGCAAATTAACATTATCATGCACTATCTTCTAAAAAGGGAGTTCTCTCACCAGGCCTGCCGGTTGCAGGCATGATTCTCATACTGGTAGCACTGGTTGGCATCTTTATCGCTTCTTGCTCTGCTAAGGTTTCCTAAATGTTTGCGTCTGTCAGCGGCGTAATGTTGCGATGATGCAAATGACTTCTTTATATACACCCCCGAAAGGGGGTATTAAAGGTTTTGGGCGGCCCCTGGGGGTCCCTAAGAGACATTTTGGTAAGGTATGTAGTGATATTGAGCTCACTAATGGGCGTGCCACGGAGCTTGCCAAACCAGGATGTGCGCGTCAGCACCAACACCTGACCCGCTGACCCATATTTATCTGAGTAGTTCTGAATTAGTTTTTACAATTATCCTGTCATCTCTCTGTAATCAAACACACATCTCGGAAACTGATACCTGCAGGACTGTGGACATCCTGTACAGAACAGAGGTATTATATAAGAGTGGAAACTTAACTGCACTTTGAGACCTTTAAGAAATGGTGATGGAGAGAAGAGAAACTTGGTTCACTGGGGTTTTATTTGCACTTGTAAAGAAAAGTACCTCAAGGTTCAGATATAATCCTTTAGAAACAGTTTTGAAAATGTACCCGATTTTCTCTCTTAATGTTTGTGCTAAGACACTAAAGTGAGAGGTTGAAATGCTACTATCACAGCATGTTTTCCCTTTACATATCAGAATATTACAATATACTGTTCCTGTGGGCATTCCCTGCGCTTCTAATAGTTAATTAGTCATTTATAATTAACTCATGAGTGGTTATTGATTTACTGAATTGCCCTAAAGAAGTGGTTTGAATCAAAATGTCAAAGATAGTTCCTCCCTAATGCAAGATATTCAGACCTATAGACGCTCTGAAAGGTTAAAAACTAAAGTGATGACCTTGAAAATCCAGAACAGCCACTGAACAGGGTCACAGCTTAGTCTTTTGGCAGAGATCGCTTGTCTGTCTGCAGTGTTCCCAAAGTCTAGTGTCGATGGTTTATGATGGACCTAGGAGAGGAGAACTGGAGGAGCTCAGATAGGTACACATGCAAACCCATCATCCACCTCTCCTTTAATAAATCCCAATGGACAGTCAATGACTGTTCCAATTCTATAGTTCCTGGTATGAACTGTCTAGTATGTTGGCTGCACTGGAACAAAAGAAGGACAAGGCAGCCTTGACTAAAGGTTTGGCAGGGTAGCGAAGATGGTAAACACCTCAGACACGCAGCCTGAAGTGCATAGCATATCACAAGAACGGATTTATGACCAGCGAACTGCTTTTTTCTTTTAACCCTGGGCATGTGCATTAAGGCATTTGTGATGGTGCATGGTTGATTTGATAATATAGGTCAAGAGCGCAGCTAAGCCTGGTGTGATGAAGCGTGGAACCTCCAGTCAAGCGACTTAGTCGTCCAAGTATTTAGGTTACACTTGGCTATATTTGTATTTATATGTTTATTTGGATTTTGGTTATTGTTTACCCTACATTTCTTGTGTTTAATTATTAGATGTTATAAATATAATGTAATTAATTGACTTGATCAAATTCATACTAATTGAATTTTGTGTGTATACAAATATGTACAATTATATTGATGTGTGTTTTATAGTGAAATTATCTAAAATCTGCAAATTAAGGTAAAATTTCTCTTTTAAAGTTTTATACGTGTACAAATATTCTATTTGAACGTGATCACTCAAGTAAAAGTAATGATTTCAAATGTTTTGTTTTGTTTTTTTAAATTAAAAAAACATTTATTGATACAATATTAGAATATTACGTTAAACCTATAACAAAGCTTCATATGTATGTAACTTATTCTTAAGATATTCATACAGCTGTAAGGAATTCAATGGAAGCTTGACAAAAATAATAATATCATTACATTGTTAAAGAGCTATTGTGGTATACATTTGCACCTGTTGGATCTAGAACTGCTTGACGTCTAACATCAGGAATTCTCCCATGCAGATTTAAATCTTTGCAGCTGCATACTCAGAGTGTGTGTGTACGTGTGTGTATATGTGTTTGCATCCCATCCACCATCAATGCATCAATGCTGTCACTCTGCAACGTGAAGAGAACAGTGGTATTGATATAGTGCGAAGAGGGAGGGGTTTACTTGGTAACAGGGGCTGCCCTTCAGACGTCAAAGCATCCATCTAACCTTTTTAAGGAAAAACATACATACACAGCTCCAATTACAAGCCTCATTTTTTTCTCATGCCACTGGCTCTGAGTCCTTCAACCCTTGTCCTGCATTAAAGGTATATAAGAGTGGCATTAAGCTGTCACACACTGGAGCCAACAGAGACTCATCATACTCAGAGAGACCAGTGACATCAGGGCTGAAACAGGCTCTCTGCTGCAGCTTAAACAGTTAATCCAACTTCAAGTCGGAATCAAGATGCCTACAACAACGAGAATCTTTTCTGACACCCGGAAGTCAGATAAAGGTGAACTTTATTTTCTGCATTTCACTCAATATAGAATCATTGGTTTTTGATATTTAATACTTAGTTTTTCCTTCCAAATCTCATACATTTTTTAACAACCTCGATGACCCATTTCAGATCTTTAGAATATTTCAAAGCTCATCCCCTTTTCTGTCAAATTAAACATTTTAAACATTTTGCAGAATGCATTAGTTGGTGCATCTAATACGGAAAACATTATAAACAATGCTTTAAATGTACTGATTTAATAACCTCATTCTGTGTATACAGCAGCGAGGCTTTTATTATTCCTCTGAGGCAGATCCAGAGTGAATGAGTCACTAGAGTTTATGTTTCTGTGGAAAACACAATAATTCACTGACTGAAGTCATGCTTGTCATTATAAGGGGTGTATAATTGTTTTATGGCCTGGGAGCAAGGGTCTGCAGGTGTCAACTTCATCTGCATTAAAAAATATTTCACATGCTGTACTATATGTTTTTAACATGCTACGTATACAGTATAACGCCAGTCCTGCAAATTTTTACCACCAGAACAGCTGTGGTATCACCCATTATCAAAAACACTCAGTCAAATCCCATCAAAACTTGACTAACAAGCCCCACATAGATTGCCACAGTGGGGGTGAGGCTATGTTTAAGCTTAAATGTTTTGTATGGTGTCAGGATGTAATGAGGCCAAACAAAGCAGTTATTTTCATCACCTTGTGCTATACCCAGACAGGTGGCTTAACATTCTCGCATTGGTCTCTTTCAGCCTCCAGTCAACAGAGAGATAAATATCAGCTCATTTAGACGTGACACGCATACTGTATGGTGTAAAAATAACAGTTAAGTTTGAAAAATGTGACTAATGATGACAAGTAGATTTATATGCGGCGGGAGAGCACAGCCTCACCTTGGACTCTTTGTGTCAGCACTTACAGTACCATACAACATCTGCACTAATGTTTTTTAATGGGTCTCTTAAATTTCATGCCATTGCTACTTTCTCTGCTTGCCAAAGTAAATTTCATCAATGTTCTGAGCTGATTTCAATGTGTAAATGAAACAGATTGTGTGAATGAGATAGATTCTATTTTGAAGGTGACGCTTGTTGATATAAATAAAACACATTACTTATGCTAGGCGATGTTGACACCTTAATGCTGTGGGGATTAAGTGTCTCTGCAGCTTGATTTCCATCCTTAACAAAAAACTGGATACCACAATGCTCACACATGATACCAAAGTATTAGTTACAAAACTGGCATTAGCCAGTTATGTAACCATAATTGATCACTTTCTACTTCAAGGAATATTATGACACAATACAGCTGCCTGTAATCAAAATTCATCTGAAATCTATATGCCGACAGATTATTAATTATATTTCATCTGTATTTCTTCTATGCTCTTTTTATAAGAGAGAGTCCCTACATTATTAACTAAAAAAAACAAACACATTGTATGTGTTACAATTCATTATTTTTGCATTAACTCTATTGCAATACAGCCACTCTTGATTTGAGACAAAATTTAAAATGCAATTTCTCACTTTTTTGATGACTTTCCCAAACCTGCCTAGTTGTTATTTGCCGCATCAAACAAGTGATAGATCTTCATCCCCAACTTCTCCAATTTGTGCAAGCAGATGATCTCCTTCTTTTCATCTGATAAACTGCTCTGAGCTTCACGCTGCGCTCTAGTGTGACTGAAGCCTACCCTGCAGCATGTGAGGTGGTCTTGGTAATTCCAGCCACTTGACATGAATCAACCACTGGCTCCAGAGAGCATGCAGTTGCTGATGTGGTGATCTGACAGAGGCAGATGGTTTTCTAAGTATACACCGTTTTGCAGAGGCTCACTTCATCACCTGTTATGAGACACCTTACACATACTTTAGCCTACAGTATTTATAACAGTTGACTAGTTTGATCTTAACACAAGTTGTTCTCGTGAAAACACATTTTTGATTTTGTTCTTTCCTGTAGCAAAAAAAGTCAAAGCTGGAAACTCACCGACAGGTAAGACAATCACCTTACCACAGGCTTGATCACAGTATTTGATGTTTAAATATTTTGTACTATAAATCCCCTTCCACCAATGGCTCTCTTGACCTTGTCTGATATTTCACTGTTGCTCTGTCACTTGCTCCTCAGAGAAGATCCCAGCCTACGAGGCAAATATCCCTGAACCCAAATGCAGAGCTGATCTAATCAAACGTGAGACTTGCACTCTTCTACCTGTTTTTACAATTTCAAAATTTGGTCCAAATGCGATTTCTCATTAAATCATCCTTTCTTCCTGTTTTGTTTTTTTGAATTTCAGACTGGATCAGCCTTTCCCTGGATGACAAGACAGCTAATAAGATGCTGTGGATCACAGCGGGCGGTGCTAAAGCGGCCCGTATGACTGATGATATCGCATGTCCCGTCTTGGAACGACCAGAGAGATATGAGTATGCTCCACAGGTACAGTATGAGGATAGGATTATGTTATTTTCGTCTGAAATTACAGTATTTAAAATGTATTTTCCTTTGATTTACCACGTTCAAGAACGATGGTGTAAAATATTATGAGTGCCATGAACTTGTCATATTGCCATGCTATAGCTGGTGTAGCTGGATGTGATTGTAAAATGCAGGCAACATTGTTACGGACCAGAGGGCCGTCCCCTGTGTTTATTTAAAGCTTAAGTCAACTGGTTTGGCAATGCAAACCAGAGAAAGTGAGGCTACTCTAAATTCTTCTTAGTGCAGACTATAATAAATCACAGTTTATGTTAGATTAGCTCTAAATTACGCTCTCATTCCCGTTCACATTCCACAAGGTTCTTTGCAAACAAGGCATCCTGGGCTTCCGAGGCTACTGGGAGGTGGAGTTTTCAGGATGGGTTGTAGTCGGGGTCGTTTTCGAACGAGCAGGAAGGAGGAACAGTGATGGATCCTGTGGCCTGGGAGAGAACGAGGAGTCCTGGGGTCTCGGCTGGAGTGGTTCCAGCTATCATGCCTGGCACAAAGGCCACAGTATGGAGATCAGGGAGATTCCCAAGTCCTCTGTAATTGGTGTATACCTTGACCAGCCTGCTGGTATTCTTAATTTCTATGCTGTGGGGGAGGTGGAGGAGGGAGAGGAGGGCGCAGGAGGAAAGGAGGTTAAACTTTTGCAGCAAGTTAGGAGCTCCTTTAAGGAGAAAATGATACCAGGTTTCTGGCTGGGGACACAATCTCACTGTTTGATCACGAAGAAGGAGGACTAAAGAACTGGATTGTCATTATTAGATCATATCTAAAAGTCAGTGTTAAAGCTACCAATATGGCAACTTTAAACATGAAATGACTAGAAGATAGCAACATTGGTCACCACCAACATTTGTCTTACATGTCATTGGAACATGTACCAGGACAGCATAGGCTTACAAAAATATGAATCCTATGCACATCACAATTATAGCATTTGTATACATTAGATATATTCCTCATATAAAGTGTCTCTGGGGCACATATACATTGAATGGTTTAGTGCATTTCAATGAAGGGAACAAAGTGCAATCAAGTAGGGATTCCCCTTTGAACTTCCACTCTTTTGGACTGTCCTGCAAGCACAGGACCACTCAAGGTTTATACTGATATATTTATATATATATATATTGATTTTTTTCTCCATTGTTATTGTTTGCTAAGTATGTATAGGGATTCCTAGTTTGGTATGAATGTATGCAGAATGTCAAATATGCAAAAAATTAAATAAATAATAAAACACTGAGTAATACATGTTCCGTCTTGGTTTGTTTATACAAATATTAACATTGTGACAGCCAAAAAGTAGTGCTGCCAATGTACTGAATTCATGTCCTTTATCAGTTGACTTATAAAGAACACTGATAATTAAGGAGACAGATATTTTGCATAAGCTCACATTTTGATTCCTTAAAGTGGGCACTTAGCATCACATACTATGTGCATAGTTGATGCATAATTGTATTTGACAAAAACAAACAAATGCACTAAACCCCACTTTTGCTCACATACTGCTCCTGCATCTACAGAGCTGGTGTCAGTCAACCAAGCACCCGTTATCCTCCTGTGAATCTCCATATTGGCACCAGCAAAGATTTCAATGTGATTTATGGTGGTCTTTGTGTTCAACTTGAGGATACATGTGAAAAATGTTGCAATAATAAATCCTATTTATTAAAATATGGTTTTACTTTTCAAATAAATATTGATGAACTTGATGCAAGACCTGGTAACTCACTTTTCACATATATAGAGTCTTGGTAGGTGTAGAAATTAAAAATAGATGAATCATGAGGGCCAGAGATCATTATCTGTCTCTTAGTTTAACATCTTCTTTATTTAGTTTCACTGAGGGGTCGTCATTTGATGGATTCTGCTTCCAGCTATCCCACTCGTGCTGACAGCACTGACAAGACCAGTCTCTGTATTCTACTTTCAGTCATGTTTGCGTCCATCTTCTTGCTCTTTTGAACAGACTCCTAAAGTTTCAGAGGTGTCAGATGGATGTGTTAGCCTCACTCATATCCATATGTCAAAGTCAAGTGCATCCAATCCCTTGACCCCCTGCTGAGGAGCTGTTCAACTGACCCCAACACCTCCTTCAGACACTCCAAAAGCCCTCCTGCCCCATATTTACTGAGGGTATAAAAGTCAAGTGGAGGAAGAAGACTTTGCACCTTCACTTTGGATGAATCAAAGGATTTTGAAGCATCTCGACGTGGATTATTAGCACACAGCCTTGAGATGCCCACCAGCCCTAATTCTACAATAATCCTCTCCGAGACCAGCAAACCAGGTACAACAACGTTTGTACAATGTAATGCAAGATTATTACATTTAATATGAAAATTAATACATTTGTATTGTAACAAACATAGAATGTAGTAGTGTGTTTTCAAATTTCTCAAATTCTTCATACATTTACAGCATTAAAATGCCTGACATAGCACAATTTGTTGTGATATTTCCTCCATTATCCATGTCATTGCCATGTTACACCTTTACATGAGTTGTGTCATATCAATGGCCTCACTTACAATTACTGAAAAGAATTTGGAATACCTTAGACACTATATTCTGTGGGGGGGAAAAATGCTTTTTAAAAGTGCTACATGTGAGTTTCCTCTGTCGCCGAACATGGTTTCTTGCCGGGAGCGGGTGGTGTTGATAATGGTCGCTTGACAAAAGCCCCAACAATTGTTGCATTTACCAGACAAGAGGTTAGAATACACCCTGTGAGAAGAGCTACTTCTTCATCCTCTCATGTTAGACTGGGGGCAGACTGGACTCTACAGTGATTCGCTATCAGAAAGTGACAAAATGGAACAGGACAGGGCTAGCTGGTTAGCATGCTAACTTCAGTAGAAGAAAAGAAGTGATAGAAATAGAAGCATATCAAGAGTAAACTCACATATAGCCTCTTTAAATGCTAAAATTCCTCATCACATTGTTATGTCGAAAATTGCTGGCGGGTTGTGGCATGTGTTTGTATGAAACAGGAAACAACTCTACACCTTCTTGCAGTTTAACCTTTGGCCATTACATTTTTTAGGGAAGAAAATGAAATCCAGCAAGAATGAACAGACAAATACAGGTATGGATTTCATGATTTAATGCTTATGAGAGCATTAGTCCTTTCTGTATTTAAGCCTTATTGTTTTCCTTGCAGAAAGAGTTTCAGTTTATGTGCCGGATATCCAAGATCCAACAAGCAGAGCTGAGCTCATGAAGTGTACGAGCAGATTTTGTTTCTCAAATAATTTAATGCTCGATATATTTTGCAAGATTTATTGATAGTTAATTCGGAAAAAAACCTATTATTGCTTAATTTTCTCCTGTAGACTGGATGAATTTGTCTTTGGATGATAAGACTGCCAATAAGATGTTGTGGATTTCTGACAGCGGGTCTAAGGTGTGTCGTAGAACTGAGGAGGTTTGTCCTGTCCTGGATAGACCAGAGAGATATGAGTACTCTCCACAGGTAAGATAGAAAATAATACAACGACAGTTACAGGCTATCTGGTTAAGAAACGAGTTTTATCTTGTTTCCTCCTTTTTTTCTTATTTTCTTCAAAGGTGGTGTGCAAAGAGGGCCTTTGGAACATGAGGGCTTACTGGGAGGTGGAATACTCAGGATGGGTGGTAATTGGAGCCACCTATGAAGGAGCAGGAAGGAGGGCAAATTCTGGGCCAAGTGGCCTAGGAGAAAATGAGGAGTCCTGGGGTCTGTGTTGGTCAGGAACACGTTACCAGATCTGGTTCAATGGTCTAAACAAAGACATAAGCAATGTCCCACATTGCTCCACAATTGGAGTTTACATCGACCAGCCTGCAGGGATTATAAGCTTTTATGCTGTGACTGGTGAGGGAGCAGAGAGGGAGGTAAAGCTGTTGCATAAAGTTAAGACTACTATCGAGAAGAAGATTCTTCCTGGTTTCTGGGTTGGAATTCAGTCCTCATGCACGATACTGAGGAAAACAGAATGAAGTGCTGTAACTAAAACTGAACAAATCTGTGCTGATGATGCGACAGTCAAGTTTTGACACTTGGTTGGCTTATGTTTTATTCACATACTCCTGTCATTCTTATTTAATACATGAAATGATTTGTAATCACAGTTAATAAAACATTTATCAGTTCTATTCTCTTTGTGGGAGCTGTTAAAAGAAAAACATTTATTGTACTTATAGTTGTCATAGTTTCTTGAGAAATATTTTTCTATTTTTGTTTACTTTTTCGTCCAATACACCTGTATTATATACTTTATGCGTGGTTCTACAGTCTCATATTGAATATTTATAAACTGATAAGGATATTTATGAAAGTTGAGAGTTGTGTGACCTTATGAAATCTGAAATAAAATATTTATTTAAACCAAAATATTCTCTCTTATTGTTTTTATAATTTATAGCTGTACACATTCACTTTTGTCATATTTAAGGTTTAATACTTCTGTGATATTGCAAAACTTTCACACAGATAAAGCATCGAAATTGACTGAATTCCGTGCAAATTTTCCACTGATAACAATTTAAAATTAAATTGCATTTGACCACATTCACTGCTTCAGTTTTGTGTGTCTGTGATCATTCCCAAATGGATGAAAGCCTTTTTGTGTTGCTAAATTAAGGCTGCGCACAGTGCAAAGTGCTCACAGCATTGATCCTCTCTGGATTTAGCTGAGTAAAGAAGCAGGGGTGAGATTCGCTCTGCTCTGGGTGAAAGGGGCTCACTTTGATATGTGAGAGGCTCCAGCTTGAAGATCACTTTCCTACATTGAGAGGTGGGCCTCAACTCCTGCCGCCTTCACACCTAAAGTATAAGCTTTACGGGGACTTAAAGTGGGGCACACGGACAAACACAAAACATTCAATGCCTCATGCAACCTCATTTAACAAGCTACAAGAAGAGCCTCTCTCATTTCTCTTACATATTGTACAATGAAGGTCATGTCTGGCTGAAAAAACTATTTCCCAAAATCAGAGCTAGAAGAGATTGAACATTGGACTTACAGTACATAAGTATTTGGACAGTGACACTATTTTCGTAATTTTGCCTCTATGCATCACCACGATGGATTTGAGAAAAATCCAGAAAGATGTAATGCAGGTGTAGATTTTCAGCTTTAATTCAAGGGATTTGAAAAAAATATCGCACTAATCTTTTAGGAATTACAGCCATTTTCATACACAGTCTCTCATTTTAAGAGGTCAAAAGTAAATGGACAAACCAACATAATTTTAAATATAAGGATTAGTTTTAACACTCAAGTTGTGATTTACTACTTTGCAGTCTATGTCTACCAGTAGTCTGGAGGCCATGGACATCAACAGATGCTGTATGTCCCTTGAGATGCTTTGCCAGGCCTTTACTGCAGCTGCCTTCAATTGCTGATTTTTTTGTGGGTCTTTCTGCCCTCAGTTTTGTCTTCAGTAAGTGGAAAAAATGCTCAATTGGTCTGATGTAAGGTGACTGACTTGGCCATCGAAGACTATTCCAGTTCTTTGCCTTGAGAAGCTCTTGGGTTGCTTTCGCAGTAGGTTTTTGGTCATTATCCATCTGTACTGTGAACACCCTTCCTATCAGTTTTGCAGCATTTGGTGGAATCTGAGCAGATAGTAGAGCCCTGTACACTCCAGAATTCATCCTGCTACTTCTATCAGCAGTCACATCATCAGTAAACCCTGGTGACCCAGTTCACTTGGCAACCATACAAGCCCATGCCATAACACTGCCTCCACCATGTTCGACAGATGATGTGGAATGCTTCAGATCATGAGCCGTTCCTTTCCTTCTCCATACTCTTCTCTTCCCATCATTCTGGTCCTAGGTAATCTGGGTCAACTAAATGTGATTTATGCTGTGGTTCCTATGATGAGTAGAAGTGAAGATTTACAGTCAATAAGCTCGACAGTTAAACCTATATGACAGGTACAGACATCCATCGTGGACGAAGCGAACAAACTGGAGACCATGATCCAAGAATAATCACACCCAGAGAACCAGCGCCCTACATGTTTGTGTCTGGATGTGTGAGCTTATGCTAGGCATGTGAGTTAGTGGTAACTCTAAGCCCGTGTCATGAGCAAAGTGGTATGAGCTAGTAAGTGACATATAGCAGCACATGTAGGATGTAGGGGAGAGTGTCCCACTTTTTGCTGCTTTGCAAACAATACAGACTTTGAATACAATCAAAAACTCAGAATCAAAGTTTAACTGTTTTACAGAAAATAAAGCAAAACAGAGCATTTTCTTGTCTTCCTTATGAACCAACATTTGACTGTGAAATAAATAAAGTGGCAAAAGTATTTTTTCATAACATCATTATAAGATAAATATCAGTTTTTCTCTGTTTGATGAGAGGGCACTGACATGTTTTCTTTATTATTTAACACCATCTGAACACTTGTGCGGCAGCTTGATGAGCTGCGTTCAGTAGCTGGTTCTAACTTAAATCTACTCAGTGGGTTCCCTTGATATTATTCCCATCTGGTCCAACACCACTCTATCAATGATATGAAGCACTCATTTACTCTAACACTATTGGTCCCAGCAGATTTACCGTCATGTAGGCACTGGCCAACGTTCAAACTGTCTACAGTCTAACATGGCCTGGTGGGAGCATTAGTTACATGTTCCTCTCTCATAGACATATGCCTATGTATATATATATATATATACATAGGCATATGTCTACTGATATACTGGTTTAAGGCCTGTTTATGGGTTACTGCTGCAACACCTGTACCATTTCAAACTAGTTGTACTGAAGGGAGCGAACCATATACAGTAAATAGTGAAAGCAAATCATTTCAATAGGTGATTTGACTGATTTCTTACCAGCTTTTTTCAGCAAACCATCAAATGTGAAAAGCAAAATGAGAAACCTTGCAAATGTTACAATGGGTTGCCCAAAGCATATTCTGTGTGTACTAATTTAAACACAACACACCAGTTACCAAAATTGGGCCTTTCTTATGTGTAACCTCAAATATTAACTGCAAGTTTACTCATGCATATTATAGAAGTGTTAGAAGTGATAAAAATGAACATTCTGTATTTTGTTTTTTCTTTATCCTCTTGATACAAAATATAAATCTATTACATGTTAACCCCTATAAATCGTCAAAAGTCCAGACATTACTGACGGAAACATACCGTATGTTTAACATTATCAAAAAACACAATCCAAGCCGTACTGAAGTGTCTGGAGCTAGTAATTGTATTAAAACACATGTAAGTGCAATAACTGGTTTTCCCTGTTGTGTAATTACAGTATTTTAGAAAGTGGGGCTGCTGTTTTTATTTTGGATCACAGATTGTGCCTTTAATCCATGAAGACTATTTTGAAAAACAATAATGCATGTGGACACTGGTAAAACTTCACTGGTTTATCATTTCTGTATATTTATGTACACATTTGGAGAAATCGAAGTACTTAAGTATTATATTCAAGTACAATTTTGAGGTACTTGAGCATTTAATGCTACTTTATAGTTTAACTCTGGAAATATTACACTTGTTACTCTACTGCAAACTTGTCTTTCTGGGTTGTTGGTTCACCTGTGAATAACCGTGTTTGGCCAGTTGTGCATTATAAAGCTTTTCTGTGTACTTTAGCCAATTTGATATATTGATTACCTTCTACTTTAAATAGTTTTTTAATTTTAATATTTTTTCCTAATTATAACTGTCAGTACGAGCTGTATGTGATGTACAAAATTATTAAACAGTGCCACCTGCTGGATTCTTGCTGTCAGTACAGCACAGAGGCCTGACCATTTCGTACACAGTATGAACAGTATGTTGACTTGGATTTGACAATGTCTGCATGTAATATTCTCCCCTTCATATATGTTCCATCTGGAACACATTCAAGTAAACATGATACATGGAAATGTTGTTACAGCGTGTAAATAAGTCGGAGTAACGTTCAATTTCCAGTAATGATGAATCATTAATTTCCTCAATATTAAAAGAAAATATTACAAATATTATGACTTTCTATTATATCAAATTCAATTTCTTCATCTTACATAGCATTTTTAGACTAATCCAACTAATCAGTTTTATCTATTGTATATCAAAATAATTGCAATGAATAACTTTTTACCTTGTAGTTCATTGTACCAGAACCTTGCTAAAGACTGAAAATCACAAATGCTGATTTGAAAAATCAATTTGGAGCATACTTGAAAACACAGTGTGTAGTGCAGGATTTCACTTATTTTTACAAAATTATTACAAAATCTCTTATCCATTTAATACTGAACAATTTGAGGCTCCATATATTACAGGTTAATGTGGACCGTTATTTATTGTTGTGCTCTGGCACCAGCTAAGTGGCTTTTGTCAGGAACCACATTTCCCATGAGCCTTGAAGCCGCTGTTCCTGCTTCCTGAATGAGAGCGCCCCACAGGCTGTTCAGTGTGTAACAGGAGATAATAAGTAGCCACGCAGCTGTCAGTCAACAGGGCTTATTGTGAAGCATGCTAAATGGGAGTGGTCGTAAATATCTGTAGGCAGACTGATGTGTCCCCTGTGAGAACCCTGACATCCTGGGCATCTGAGGTCACGACCTTCCTGGTTGAAAGCAAATGGCCTGGACATGTGAGATACTAATTATAAGATGGCATGATTACAATTTGAGCGCTGAGCAATGGCCTGAGTGTTTTGTGCCATACCTGCAGTGCATTGTGTTTCAAGGGCTGTATGATTTTGAGCAAAAAAAGCGTTTTATACACAGCCTTGGGTCTGTGTCAGAGTAGTTATATTTGAATAGTGTGCCTTCAACCATTCAGGACTATAGGCTGCTATCCCGTAAGACCAATTTTAGACTTGACTTCTCCCCTATCTTCCCTGTTCTCATAGCACTTAAAATGCCTCTGATATCTTGCTCTTGTACAGCAATTACGCCAGCTCTCCTGAGGCATGTGTAGTGGCCCGCTGCTGAGTGTCAGCTTTCACTTTTCCTTTGATTGCTTTCGGTCTAGATTTTTGATATTATTCATGACTAGAAATGTTCCCACCCCTCTCACCTTAAAGCGCTGCACAGCTGTTTTTTTCTTACTGCTGGATTAGTCGAGCACCATCTTTCCTGTGTACCAGATGCAAGTCAAGTGCATTGGTGCACACTTCAGTTTCTATCTTGAGAATATTTGAAGAACAGCTCCACAAGACGCTGACTCAGTGCAGCAGAAAAACTAAATAAGAGCCTACCATCTGGAAAAATGCTTTTGCTCGATTATGGAGACCATCGAAGTCTAGACTGAGTAATTATAAATCAGTGGAATTATGTCTGATATTTAAATGTTACATTAGGTATCTTGTAAGTAGATTTTCTGCGTGTACTTTACAATAAACTGTAAGGATTTTTGAGTTTACTTTATACTTTTTAACTTTAAATAGATATATGCTATTTTGTTCTGTTTTCCTGCTGCTTTAACTCAAAATTCTTCTTTTCCTCAATACTCACAAATGATAAGTTTACTGGAAATGTTGAATTAAACTGTTCTATTACAGCTTCAATATATACTTTGCATCTAGATTTGATTATTCGCTATATTATACAGACTCTGTTTCTCAGTTTGCAAGCGAAACAAAGCCTTCAAGCCTTTGAACTCAGCTGTTCATATTCGGAATGGATAGGCCTTTATCAGGGGTGATAATTCAAGACTGGAATCCAAATCTTTAATCTTTATAAAGCTAGATCCTGAGAAATGAAATTCTAATAATGCAAGGGGCAGAGCAGAAGAATGAAAGAACAGCTGTTTTTTGTAAATTCCTAAGTCACAAACCCACACTCAGCTAAAGACAGAGAGGCTGTCAAGGGCAGGGTAAGAGGGAGGGACACTGAAGAAAAAGAAGAAGAAGAGGGGGGAATAGGGGCTCACAGAGAGTGCACTGTTAGAGGACAGAGGAGAGGACTGCGTGTTAACGGCCAGCGTAGGTAGATCGCCGGTCGAACGCTGCTGCCACAAGTCCGAACGGAGTGAAACAGTGAGAAACAGAGAGGGAGATTCACACGTACGAGGAGAGAAGCGGAGTATAGCAGGAGAGCGTTGTGACTGTTTGGGCAACAGGAGCTCGTGGTAGCCAGGAAGAGGGCAGCCAAGCCGGAGGAGATGCTGTGAGGCAGCATGCCAAGTGATGGAGCTTGAAGCAGCCAGCAGGCAGGCACAATTAGTCAGGTAAAGCAATATGGCATCTTTATTATGATTTATGTCTTATTTAATTTTGAGTATCACTTGAACAATTTAACAGCACTGTTTCAGAGAGATATTTGAGTGTATTTCAGTATGAATAGTATATCAGTATATAATATCTGTATTTCCACTCATTTGATAACTTTACAGTAATTTTCCATTCATTAAACAAAAAGACCACTGTTGCTCAAGGTGAACAGTATTATGAAGAATCATGGCTGATGTGATGCATTATCTGTGGCTGAAATATAACAGGCCCACTGGGGGACTTTTTCTCAGCTTTGCCAAGCTGTGAAAAAGCTTTGTCCCAGCTGTATTTACCCGGCAACTTTCCTGTCTCCTAAGCCCAACTTTACTTTCATAGCCGTATGAAATATACTGTATAAAGCAGTCCCATGTCCTCGTTAGAAAAGCTTTGCAGGCAGTCAAATGTGTAGTTGAGACAGTGGCTTACGTCACAACTTTGCCTATCAAGGTCAAATGTATTGTCTTTTTTTTTTTTTGACATTAAAAGGCATGAGAATATCGGAGACATGCAAATGTTTTTGTTGATGGAGAGGGAGGATTTTTCCCCAGCCAATGCATTCAACATGCTCTGCGTCCAACTTCACATGATGCTCCAGAGTCCTTGGGCGCCACAAAGCGCACTCTGTGTGGTACACAAACCCACTGTTTGTCCTCCCCTTCATCCCTCTTTAGCATTTTAAGTCTTCTCCTCCCAGAGCAAGTGACCCCCACTGATTAAGAAGGAGATTTTCCAAATAGTTCACAACACCCACGTAACCCCAGCAGCTATGAGGTTGTATCTGCTCTCATCTCTGACAAAGACTTGATTGTTTTCTCTCATTTACTCCGTGTCTCACTAGCTTGGGATTGTGGTTGATACTGACATAGACTGTGGATGGCAAACCATGTCAAACCTCTGGATCACCCACGAGGGCTTGTGGAGGCTCCGTGTGAGATGTTTCTCATGAATTTTTATCTTCAAATTCATCTCTATTGTTGTCTCATGAAGGTCAACAATAACTCTACAGTTTAGATAAACTGTAAAATGAAGCTTTGTTACGGAGGCTGCAGCAGGTGGAAGTTAAATAAGCTTAGGATTAATTTTAAAATCTGAAAAAGAATTGTTTTCAGTCAGGTTAGTTTGTGCCTGGAGTGATTTTATTGTTAAACATAAACTTATATACATATATACATGCATAAATATAAAGTGCAAATACAGTACATACAGCAAATCGTTTGGCAGAGAGTAGAAATTTAAAGTAAGGAAAGGTCATATTTCATAAATAAATAAAGTGGTACTTTATATAGTCGTGCTAGTAGTATATAATATAATATATATTTAATATATAATAATTATATATATATATATATATATACATATATATATAATTATTTTTCTAAATACATACAGAAATACAGTAAGGAAGTAGTTTTGCATATTAAGTAGAAAATTTAAGAAATAGATCCTTGGTGACTCCATTAAAATAATTGCATGGTAATTCAAAACGTGAAAATAAGGAATTTAAGAAGATAGACAAAATCTAATTTCCTATGCATATTTTTAGAAATTTCATTATTAGAAAATGGCAAAGTGATAAAAAAAATACAAAAACAACTATATACTGTACATCTATTAAATATTTATCTAGCATCAAGGTACTTAAACTGTATGTTAAATGTAAAATGCGATTATATAATAGAGTGCCATCAGGGTACAATTTTTAATAATAACATGCAATAATAACAAAGTTTATTATATGAAACATGAGAACTGGGCCATAAAGGAAGTGCAGGTGCAAGACACATGCTACCATGTGATCTGAGGTACAGAACCAAATATGCTGATGAATCCTGATGAGACAGCATGACTCTACAGAAAAGCACAAACCTCTAACACAGTGAGCCCCACCCCTCGCTACGCATTTGTCTTCAACATGCCACTCTACTTCCCCGGCACCACATTCATTTATTTTGGTTTCCGTCCTCTGCAATCCACGCTGCAGTTCTGCAGTTTGGGACACATTCCAAATCTTGTCTCTCATACCAGCCCGTCCCTGCTGCCAGATTGGTTTTCACACTGTCCCAGGCCCCTCCCTGCTTCCACGGCGATGCAGCTGTCACCTGTCAGTTTCATGGTGGGGATGCACATGGGCCTGTTATGGCTCAGAATAGAATAGTGGGAGAGTTAAGCTAGAAGTGGGAGAGCACAACACCAAGTCTCCGGAAGAATGAACAGTTGACAAGGAAAAAATCTCAACTATACAAGAATGTGGCATATGTGTGCTCGGAGGTTACTGGGTGCTGCTCATGGGAGTGACTGACTGCTTCTACAGAGAGAGAGAATCTGGTATTGGTATTGTATTGGTAAGATCTCGTGTCTTAGCCACATTAACCAGACTCAGCTAGTTCATTCAAATGTATGTGAATTCAAGAGGTTGCTCAGAGGTCGGGTTAAACTCTAATTGTACAGATGTGGATATTTTTATCATCTGATCTGAAAAATCCATTAGTATTGGGATTTCTTGTGCACTTTTATGTGTTTGTAACACTAGTAATTCTGACTTACTTTCTCACTCATAAAGACACCTGCATAATAGAAATACCTGGTTGAAGTTTGCCAGTAGCAGTAGACTTTAGTTTTGGTACAAAACTGTAAAAACTTGGATCAGTATTAATACAATGTTTTTTACATTAAACATTTTCATCCAGCTGTGACATGTCTGACATATGTTTGTGACTGTTTGTGACTCTTTCCCTCTCGCTAATGTATATCATCCTCTCATTCTCATCACCCTCTCAGTTTTATCCAGGGTTTTTTCATGTGCAGCCTGTATATGAATTCTCTTCTTTCCCTGCAGAATGGATGACCAGGACAGAGTAAGCCAAACTTCCAGCGTGGCCACCATTTCCTACTTTCCTGTCATAAAGGTTTGTTTTCCAGTTTGCATGGCTATTGTGTCATTATGTTCACACGTGGAAGGCTTTCTGTGACACCGTTAATGCATACAAATGTAACATTCCCTCTTTGGGCAACAGGAAAGTGATGGAAAGGTGCAAGCATTTGGGAAAAGATGCCAGGCTGCCAAGAGAGACCCCAACTGCCCAGTGGTCATTAGAGGATGGCTCAACAAAAAAGTAATTTTAAAAACATATACTGGTCTGCGTCACATTTTGTATCTTCATCATTGCATGTAGAAGAGTGTGTGACTGAGTTAAGCAAAGAGCTGCCCCTAATTAATCTTCCTTCTGCAGGATAGCTCTGGTTTGAAGCTATGGAAGAGAAGATGGTTTGTCCTCTCCAACTACTGTCTGTTTTACTATAAAGGTAAGGAGCACAGCTTGTATCCCGGCACTATGTCTGGAATGAACTCTTTCATGTGCTCTGGATGTACAACAACACATTTCTTTTGTTTGCTTCTTTCCCGTCCTCCATCAGACAGTAGAGAAGAATCTGTATTCGGCAGCATCCCGCTCCCAAGCTACAAAATCCTGTTCTGCACACCACGAGAATGCAAGAACAGGAAGTTCACCTTCAAGGTATCTTCATTTGGTTAAAGTGTTATTCATAGCCTTTTTCTGATTATGCATACAGTGTGTACATAAAATGTTGTTTGAAGTGTTAAATTTAAAGCAATATGGATTAACAAAATAAACTATTCTACAGGAATATTTTAACGATTTTAACTCCATGTTAACTCCAAATGTAGGCTCCTCTCTACATATAATTACTGCAACCCATCTAATCAGGCCAAATTAAAACACTTTTTATCTTGACCTTATTTGAACTGGGGTTCAGTATTGTCCTCACTCGGTTTATTCAATTCAATAACTTTAATTCAACCTTTAACTACACCAAAACCAAGTATCACTAAAACACCAACTGCCATTGATAATTTATGAGGTGAACAGTAACAGTATAACATTGTGAATGATCTCTGTAAAACTAGGTGGTGCACCAGGGAATGCGCTCCTATTATTTCAGCGCGGACACTCAAGAGGATATGTTGGGTTGGGTGCGGGCCCTTAGCCAGTCTGCTGCAATGGAGCCAGACAGCTCCATGAACAGGTACAACACTATTCACTGTGGACAAGAGGTGTTACGCAATGAAAGTCAAATATTGTAATGATTGCACTGTCCGAGCGCTTTTTGCTACATCTCTGATCCTTTCAGGCGCTGCTCAAGTTATCAGGATTTCACGCAGTTAGGTGGCAGCAGTGAATCAGTGAACTTTCCTAAATCCCCCTCTGATGGAGAGGGTCCCTCCCAAAAACACAGGCACGTCAGCAGGACTCTGAGTGAACCAGGTCAGCTCTCTGGTGGGAGGATGGGGACGTCGCACTCAGAGCAGAGGGGGAGGCGGAGTGTGCGTCAGAGAAACAGCAGGTTGTCAAGTAATCTCAGTGTATGAATAGGACATATTTAAATCCAAGTGGTTTATTTAAAGGGGGGAAATATCATCTGAGAAAGTCCCAGCTTTGACATTTTGTTCTGTTTTCTCTGATGTCTTCACAGCCCTTCAAACAGAACACCCAGTCCCCCTGAATTCAGCCGAAGAAGAACTTGTGGTCCAGATCAAGAGGAAGATTCCCTTCCTGGCCAAAACACACCACCCACGCAAACTGAAATTATGGGAACAGGTTATTTGTCCTCCAGAGGTCAGCTGGGGTCACGACCTCATACACCAGTGGGAAGGGTTGACATTCGACCTCACGATGACCCAGTCATAGTGCCACAGACCCTATACTATGCACCTCCCTCACCTAAGCTGGAGTTCAAATCCACTCCCAATACCCCTGTCTCAGAAAGGTGGCAGAACCTAAGCAAGGTCAGGACATGTTTAGTTTGTCTTGAAACTGGCAAAATTAAAATAGTTTGGGTACACTATGTGATACAACGGCTACCATAGCTCTCGTTATTGTGTAATAAGTAGTGTTCAAGAGAATTTGTCAATAATAATGTGTCTTAAGGGCAAGAAAATGAGAGGTACAGTTCTGATTTACTTCCATTTTAACAATCACAAAACACTTAGGTCAAAAAATAATTTCCTTTTATTATGTCTGCGTGTTTAAATATATACAAACATGAAACATAATCAGGAAAATGTAATTAAATATGTTAATTTCGCTAAAATTAAGCAATGTCTTATGTGTGCCTGTTTATTAATATTACTGTTATTTAAAAACAAAATATTCAAATACTCCTTTTCCATTTACTCAAGGATGAGAATTTGAGGGTTTCAGCTAAAGGGGCACTTTACACAGCAGCACGAAAACAACAGTTTTACACATGAAATTCTGTGTACTTGAAAACTGTTGTATAACTTCTGTGGGGAGCTTTGTTTCTCACATCTTATCTTTTTCATTGTTTGCAGCCTACACCTACATATGGTTCAGTTCATCATATCCCGTGCGAGAGAAGACCTTTAGGAAAGGTGATCATTATAGTGTCATTTAGTGTAGCACTGTAATGAAAAACAAAGTTAAAGCAAAACATCCAGACAAGTGTGCAGCACATCGCACCTATTGTTTAAAGTAATAACTTCCCACTATTGTTTAGTAAAACCTACTAAAAGAAATTCTTGAAGTAAGTTGGATTCTACTCTTGTACTTGTAATACCACGTTTTCACTACTTTTCTCACTTGATGTCATCTACATGCTGTCTTTTCCTTCAGAGCTACGCTACAGGGGCACATGCAGACTTACTGCCCCCTTTGCCCCCCTTGTCGAGAGCCACACATGCTCCCCACCACCCACACCACCACCACCATCATCACCATCACCGCAACCATTTATCTGTTTGTGTTCTACCGCCAGCTACGGTACAGCCCACTCTGCTGTGTGTTCTTGTGGCGTCTTGTGTGGAACAACTTCAGAACTGTTAGTGGTGTCATGGTGTTTTAAATTTGTGTTATGTCGCCTTTAAAAACTGTGTTGGTGTTGTAGCGTTGTCTAACTGAGTAGGCTTTTACCAAAAGGACTCAATAACAATATTAGCAACAATATTTTTAGGATCCTGTGATATTGTTCTGTACTGTTATGTGTATGTCACTGACTTGTTTTATGTCCATGTCACTGTTTTGTATTGTCACTAATATTTGCAGTGTCAATTTTTATTTGTTACTAATAAAATATATATTGCACTCATTATTATTATTATTATTATTGTTATTGTGTTTAATTGTGCTGTTATATCTGTTGACATTAAATCTATATATCTGTGTGTTTCGTCTGCATTATGCTGAGTACTACCATAATTTTGCTTCGTGTAATGACTATTGCATGAAGCTGCTGTTTGCTAAATCACAAATGCATATTATGTAAGTACATTTTGAATAATTTTCACTCAGATTCACGACCAACCTTATAATACTTGGCCGTAGTGTCTCAGTTTGTCTCACCCAGAGCGCTGAAGCTTGTGCTGCATTCAGCAGCAGCAATAACCCACACACAATACCATAAATATGTGTTAACTGTGGAGAGCACAAAGGATTTCATTTAGAAAGATTTTTAAAAATATTTAGTGAAGACACAGATTTCTACTCATATATTAAATGCTTGTGAACAGGAAAAATATATATCCAATATTGCCGTTTTTTTTTTTTTTAAGTACTATTTAACAAAATTATGACCTTGATTCTTTTCAGGCCTCAAAGCCTGACTCAAGGGAAACCCCACCAATCAGACCTCTTCAAAGTGGTGCAGATGTGAGTGTTCACAACCTTTCCATGCGGCTCATAACAGTCACCAGAGTATGATGCAGCCATCTATCATTAAATGTTTCTCTCTGACTAGACATCAGTTAGATTTTGATTTTCCCTCCTCAGGCTGTGTTGACAAGGTTGTGCGGGTGTGACAAGCTGCTACAGTCACTGTCTGTTGAACTGGCACAGCTGCAAATGGATAAGGTCGGTAATTGAATGGTTATAGTTCCAACCATCCCATGAAAACACACTTTAATTACTTATTTATAACCCTGTATTCTGTCTGTTCTGGTAAATATTGTGACTGCTTCTCAAATTGAAATACCTGTGTGCTTTTACAGGATAGTGTCCAGTGTGCGTTAGAGGTGTCCAGACTGCAGCTGGAGGACTGGCAGAGCCAGGGGCCCCGGGCCCAGGAAGAGGCATTGACCCAGAAGGCTTTGCTCCAGGAAGAGCTGGTCACAATCCGGGCCAGAATGTGTGACGTATCATTGGTATGTAAGGACTCAGGTGGCAGTGAACCCAAATGAGACAAGCAATGGCACTACACGAGTAGGACTGCTGCAATTGCCAATCTTTCTAATTTAATAGCAGAAATCAGGGATCTTTGGGGTTTTTTGTATTGATAATGGATTATTGTTTATAAATCTGTCTCTATATTTTTTTTCAGGAAATGGAGAGGGTGTGGAGTCAATATGAGAGAATGGAAAGTGAACTGTCTGTTATACGCTCACACCTTCAGCACATCTGTAACTTTGGAATACCACAGGTATTTTATAAATTACAAAATGTATACTTTAAAAAAATAAAAATAAAAAATATGCATGTTTACAGTATCAAATATATATATATATCTGTCACAAAGCTTCGTACTTTTGTGAATGCTTTCCCTTAAAGGAGATAAGAATTTTGAAAACATTTCTTTTAAGTCTAACTAAGGGCATCTCCGTTTGTCTGTGCTTGTGTTCACAGTGTTTAAGCATTCACCCTGAAGTCAAAAGTGTCCTTCTGTATTTCATGAGTAAAATCCTTTGTTTCTTTCTTATCAGGAGCAGTCTCAGGCTCAGAGGGAGCTTTGGATGATGGAGGACATCCTCGCTGGACTGAAGGTGAACAGGGAACATTTCCGCTTCTTGCTGGGACCACAGAGGCACCACAGTAAGGATCAGCTACTCCTACCGTAATGTTTAGTGTGTGACTCATAAAGGCGTTAATACTGTATATGCCCGCAGGGTTATGACCATTTACAAAACACAGGTTTTGATTCAGTGTGTTGCAGCGGAGGTGGTGTCATCATTTACCAACACATCCTTAAACCAGTGGAAATATGGTGATGTGTTTTAATGTACCTTTCTGTTTTTAGCCGAGCTTTGTCTCCTTATTTCAGAGTGCCTTACCTGCCATATTTAACACAAAACAAAAGCAGAACTTTACCTTATAAAAAAAAAAAAAACTGGTGTGGTGGCAGATCAAAAACCGAAATTCTACATAGTTCTATACATCTTATAAATGTATAGTACAAAGTGAAATGTTTTATTTATCCTTTGTTTTGAATTGAGTATCTTCTATTAAACAACAAAGTATTGTACAACACACTCCTACTATTACTAAGATCTATGAATATTTCATATATACACATGGATGACTAGATCTATCGCTCAAGAATTCCTGGATGGGTGAAAAGGTGCAGTTAAGTAAATTAATACAAGCTACACCAGGCCATATTATATGCAAAAACAGCCATCCTATCAGCCTAATGCACAGGGCTTCATTACCGAAGAGTCTCTCAGCTAAGCAAACTGCAAAAGAATAGTCTCTTCAAACAGGAAATGGTGAATCAAAACTTAGAAAAATCGAAATCTCTTCATCCCCTTCACCTCCACTAGCCATTAAGAAATCAAAGCCTAAGGACTGAACAGTGTACGAATGTCGCACTGCATACTGTACAGTGTATCTTGGTTTTGCCTTTGAAGTCTTTGAAAAAACTTCACTCCTTGCTGCCATTTGGGGCCGCCAACGTGCAAAGTTGCCCAATTCATCTTGATTATGCACATGAAACCTGACAACAGAAGAACAGTGTAAACACTGTGACCTTTTCTGTCTCCCCCTCAGTGTTCCAGCCGGCAGCCCCACATCCTGGATCCCCTGGCTCTCCCACAGAGAGGCTGCAGAGTGGACTGCCAATGGTATGACTCCTGCCCATTGTTCCTTTGTCAGTGACCCCATGATGTTTGTTGTCTGCTTAAGAACAAACATGGAATTGTTGTCCCCTCAAGTTAAAGGTTAAATCAATCTACTGGTCTCTGATGACTAGATCTCGAGTTCTACAGGCGTTTGCTTACAGTATGCCGACAGCATTTGTGATATACTGTATGTCTTTGGAGCATTCATGATATTAGCCCTTGAATCAGTAAAAATCTATCGCACTGTATCAACAGAACGGCAGGAGCTGCACAGGACAGAAATTACCTACAAGATTTTCTGCCTCCAATTAATGTTGTCGTCTCGTTAAACACTGCTTCTACATCCCTAAAATATGTTGAGACATGTAGTATCAGTCTGGTATGGATACAAAAGGATCTCCCATCATTGCTTCACAGTTTTTATTACATTCCTTTTGACTATGATCCCAACAGGATGCGGCACAAGAGCCACCAGTTCGCCCAGCGTTACCCCAGGAGCTACAGGAAAGCCAACAGAGCAGGGACCAGGGCCATGGCTATACAGAGTCACCATATGAGGTTGGGAATATTGACAGTATTTATGTCGAATATCATCAGGTTTGAACATGTTTTCATGTTTTTCTATGCTTATATTTCAGGGAATCTACAGCCACACTATTGATCCTACACATAGAAGGGGGAGCAGCCAGCCTGACCTCCTTAATGTGAAAGCACAGAGAGACGCATCCGGTTGGTTGGCTCAGATATACTCGTTACAAATACATGAGTACATGAAAAGAGTGATATTTATACAGTGGCCAGCAGATTAATATTTTCTGACTCATCTAATATTAAACAGCTTTAATAGGTGTTTTGTGCAAAATGCTAAATCATTTTATTAGTCCCCAGTGGCTTTGTTTTGGCTTCCACCCTCATAAATCCTGTTTCTCTTTCTTCCTGTCACCATTTCCTCCCACCCATCCTCTCTCTCTCTCCTTATATCCTTCTCCTCCTCTTTCCTATATTTTCATTTCATCTTTAGAATCTCAATCTGGTTCAAAGTGGAACCCACCGGACACAACCAACCAATCAACCAAGGTTTGATTCTTCATAATTTTATGTTTGCTGGTTAACTATATCTGGGTGTATGCAGTATGATCCAAATGCTCCAAATATAGAAGCAGTCAAAGCTGATTTTTCCCTCATTGCAATCACAGCCAAATTCCGATTCTTTGATTCTCTCATCTTCCGTGCAATTAGGGCACGTTGCAGTGACTGTTGTAGGCGAGAGGGGGAGGCAGAGGCTCATGTCTCCCTACAGTAGCTCAGTCCTCTCACTTCTGCCACCCAACCCCCCTTTCTCACATGCACACACACATAGGAACACACAGATGCAAGACTCTTGCACACATACGTCTCTGCACAGACAGAACACACAGCCCTAATAATAATCGAATGGTTTTTTTTAGCCGTGTTTTTGATATGCAAATCGGGAGATTTTGCTACTTGATTTACCTTTTCTATATGCGTATTGCTGAGAATTCATAAATGACTCATATTCTAAACAGCCTATATCTTCTCTAGAAAATGAAGATGAGTGAAGAAGAGCAGATCGAGAGGATGAAGAGAAATCAAGAGAGGTTGACTAATAGGAAGAAACCTCCCATACCCACCCCTGGTGCCCAGAGTCAAAGTTCAGAAACGAGAGAGGAGGTTCGCCAAATCATTAATCGCTATAACTGACTGAATCACTACATGATATTATATACCAATACACTCATACTCATTGTACTTACTTAATTATCTATCTTGGTATTTCCTCAGGCCCCCTTTCCTTTAAGGGTGACACGAGTTGTTACAGCCGTACTGCCGTCATCCCTTGTGGCCCGACGGGTTTCTGTTGAGGATCCTCCAGCTGAGCTTGACACTCCACTGCCTGAGCAAATCCCACCTGAGATGCAGCAAAGACTGGCTGAGCAGAGTAAAATGTTGAATAAGCCACCTAGGCGTCTGCTGCCGGAGAGCCCTGATCAAAACCGGTCTTGGGCAGAAATGCACCAGAATCAGCCCGTTAAAAGGACAAGCAGACAGCAGCATCTGGGAGTATTGAGGTCTTCCATGAAAGAGTCACGGCCGGACATGAGCAGAGGAGAGTCTACAGAGACCTCACGGAATCAAGTTCGAGACCATGCAGGATTAGGAAATGGAAGATTGAGCTCGGACATTAGGGTAAGAAAAAATGACATGAAATTAAATAAAAGATTTACACGATTAGAGCACAACATAGTCAGAGAGATGATACCATACAACTGATTTTCTTGTCCAGTATAGTTGATATTATCTCATTCTAACTTAACCCAAGTGTACTGTTGTCATTGGCTTTACCTCCTCAGTGTTTAGGGCCCCACAGACCCAACTTCTGTACGTGTGAAAATAACACTAATAATTCAAAAAACATGTTTTTGCTTTTCTTCTGACTTTATCGTTATATACCTTATCATTTTCTGCAGCGGATTTCTGAAAATTGCCATCAGTTCAAAATCATTTTTAAGCAACTCTCATACAAATTAAGAAAAACCATTAAGTAACAAGCGAATAAAACAATAAGTTAAGTCTGGTTTTTTTTAGCTGTTAAAGAGGTTCTCCACAACCCTTAACAGAACCTTAACAGCCTTAACTGTCATGACATCAGTTATAATGTTAATTCCATCACATCATTTGCTGTTTATCATTACTGTATTAAAAAGGATTAATTGCACTGAGTCATCCCATAAGATAAGTTCATTGTGGTGTAATGCGCATTCTAACGCGAAGCTGCCTGAGCAGGTGGAGGAACAACCCCCTGCCCTCCTGACCCCTGACATGGACCCTGACCTCTGTCTGACCCCTGAGCAGAGAGAGGCCAAACTCCGACGTGTGGAACGAATACGGGAGAGAGTCATACGAAGGTGGGATACTTTGTGTCATTTTATATTTAAATGTATGTATATATGCTTTATGTGCATCTCTCAACTCAGAAACTGGTTGTTCTATTTATCTATTTTCTATCTATCTACCTATCTATCTATTAGCGCAGCCAGAGAGAGTGTTACTACACACAATCAACTACCAATCAGGGGGGAGGGGCAGGAAGTTCACCAGGTGCCCCCTAACACAGCTAGAAAACAAAGGATGAAATCAGGTATGTACGATATTTCCCAATGCAAAATCCGTAAGTCAATGATTGGAACTGAGATCAAGTTGCTCAAATGAGACTAGAGTTTAACTGATTTCAGTTGTATTTGTATGATAAGTTCCTTTTTTTGCTCAGGAAAGCTAGCTTTTACTGTAGAATTCTATATCAGTAGAAGTACCTGCTGCTGGCTACTTATGCACTAACTTATTGGCAAATTCTGCTCTGTTCATGTTTTCAGACAATGAAAACAAGCCATCTTACGATGGCTGCGGAGACTGTGAGGATAACACGAGAAGTCCTGCAGAACCTCGGCTTTCCATTGGGACATCTCAGGATGAAGAACAAAGAGATGGACATGTGAAAAAATCTCAAAGTCAAGTCAAGTTTGGGGACAAAACACAACACAAAGATCACAGTGGAAGAACAGGGGTTGCCAGAACTAAAATCAAATGCCCAGCTTCACCATATCATATCTCATCTATGACTGTCTACCAAAAAGATGGAGGCAAAGGATTTGTAAGTTACAAGGTTAAAGAGGAGAAAAAGCTTGAAGAACCTGCTGCTGATGACAGTGAAAGTAATTTTCCATCCTCCAATCTGAGAACCAAATGGTTCCTCTCCACCAACCAGTGGCAGGGGTTCATACCTTTGCAGAAACCTGGCATAGACTCGTTGTGCAATGAGGAGATAAGAGACATCGAGCAACTACCAACATGCACTGATGACGGGACTGATTCCACTGAAATGTCACCCACAGTGTGTGAAAGCTTGGAGAAAATGAAAGAGAACCATTCACTCTTTTATAAGATTGCATGCGACATCAGTATCTCAGACACAGACATAACAAAGAATGATGGGAATACCGATGTCCAAATGTCATGTAGGCCAGAAGAGGAAGAAAAACTGTTGATCGCTGAATCTGCACGTGATGATGCAACCAGTAATGCTGGGAGATCTCCTGACCAAGAGAGCAAGGATTCCAGCCTACGTTTGCCATCAGATGTTGATCAAAACACCTTCTCAACTGATAACAAACTCCAAGATTCAACCCTGGAAACCCGGGACAAAGTAGCGTTAAATACCTCAGCCAGTCCAGCAAAAGAAACACGTGTTTATGTAGAGATCAAACATAAAGAATGTGAGGCCACCTCAAGGCAAGAGAGCCTGTTGAAAGTGAAAGAAACTAATCATGGAACTCCTGCCCAAGATGCTGATTCTAGCCAGGCCCTGGACGAATGTGCAAAGACAAAAGGAGAACACAGTTGGGTGAAAGAGTCAGAAGAGAGCAAGGTGGACCAAGGGAGATCTGAGGAGTTGAAGAAATCTAGTAGTTCAAGTGAGGAGAACAAAGAGACAGTCCAAAAACGAGGCGAAAACAACTCCGTCACGCCGCTCAGGTCTGTGTATGAGGCCGGAAGCATGATTCGGCGTGCGTCTTTTGGGAAGGCACGAGTAACGGTATTAAGGACAAGTTTGTAGGAGCAAGAACAGTGGTGGCTTAAGGAGCTTAAATGAACGAACTTGGGAAGGACAAGAACAGTTAAGGGATTTATGGTAAAGGAAAATGCCCCAGGAGGCGGACTTAGAATGATGGAAAGAAACTTTCCTAAGTTGAATTAGAAGTGTTAAAATGGGAACATTAAATATCAGAAATGGACATAATCTTTGGTAAACTTCAACATTTCCATTAATCATAGTATGTGGATTGAAATGGATGCAAATAAAACAGTCTTAAGAAAATTTCATCCAAACATAAACTATGTACTCAAGTATAGTGTTGTTCTTAAAGTTGGTAGACATCAAATATCTTATGTATAGTTGCAGTCAAATACATGCCCAGAATTTGAGGTTAACACTTTCATTCCTCTCCAAATATACATCTAACATAACAAAGAAACTATAGATGATGGCTGCGTATGGAAGGCAACATAACCCTGCTATTGCTACTGTAATAAAATGTGTTTTGTATCTCAAATATCCTGATTAATAAAAATGCTGTGTGCTACATCGAGACGACTCCTGCTTTTTATGTGCAAGATACACATTTATGTTTCCCCCTCATTTCGTGCATCCTTTTTTTCCTCAATGAAGGTCCCCGGGGTGCTTGGGTGCTGCTCTCTGGCCAGACCTGGTGCAGAATTACATGGAGCCACTGAAAATGCCTTTGTCACTTTAAATCCTTGCCGTGTCTCAGTCGATGACATCATTGTCTGAGAACACATTACATCACCCCCTTTCCAGGCTCTCTCTCTTAAAGACAGCACCACCTTATGTTTACTGAGCTACACACACATACATATGCACACATACACACTCACAGAGAGACCTGCATATCTGTTTACAAATGTGATATCAGTATCAACATGCATATTAGTAACGGCCTTTATGAGATCAAATTCTATGCGTGGACTGGTGAATTCATTTTGTATGGATGCTAATTACAGTAAGGACAGTCTCCATAGATTTGCCCATTTCCATAGACGTATTAAAAGTTGGCAATTAAATGAAATAATAATCATTTTCAACACATTCCTGCCATGATTGAATAGTAGTGGCATGTTTTCTCTACCACACCTGAGACAGTAAATTAATTCCTGCATAGACTTTAAATACGAGCATGTGTCTTTTGTTGAAATACAGTATCCATACATTAAACATACTGTATGTGAGTAACAGAATGGAGGCAATGTGATCCCAAAATATGTGAGCAACTGTGATTTATGGAGACTGCTTCCTTAATATTGTCTCACATTGAAGTGGATGACTGACACATTTTAACAGTTATAGCTCAATACTGGATATCATGTCTGGTACTCACGTGAGTTTTTCTGATGGTCTGAAGTTGGGCCCGCAGAGCATCATCCCACACATCTCGAGCCTTCTTCTGCACGAATGCGCTGCAGATATAACAGTGGTTTATCATTTACACATAAATTTCTGTGCTTGTTGTTTATCATATATATATATTTTTTTTTAATTAGTGAATTTGGGCCCAACCTGCAGCTAAAAAGACAATACGGGATCGTTGCAAGTAAAATGTCTGTCAGTTAGTTTGCACTTGTCTCTGATATTCATACACACTGTATAATTAATCAGCTGTTTGATTGGCCTGTGAGTGCGCGTGAGTGCGTGGCGCGCGCGTAAATCACAGAGATGCGGAGAATGCTGAGAGAATGTTTCTTTAAGACCCATTACCTTCCCATCCGACAGAGGGGGAGTCTGTGGTAAGGTGGCGTATCGTCTCTCTCCGCGTCCCCTCCTCGCCGTCTACATGTGGGAAAGAGAGGCAGAAAGAAAAAAAACACGTACTGGGAGCTTTACTCGGGTTTCGGATGAGGGGCACGGACACCGAGGCACGATCCGCGGAGATGGACCTAAGGAATATTTAACATCTAGCATGGACACTACAGGCTCCCCGCGATGACTGTGGTAAGGATGCAACTTCACACCGCCCCGTCGCACCCCAGTGTCCGCTGGAAGGGGAAATAATATTCAGTGGAAGGCGCAGAGGAGACATATACAAGCACCAATGTAACGATAAATGCGTGCGTGTGCGCGTGCGCGCGCGCGTGATAACAAGTAGGCTACCTAACATTGTGTTGTGAAGGATTGAGGGTGGTGTGTGTGTGTGTGTGTGTGTGTGTGTGTGTGTGTGTGTGTGTGTGTGTGTGTGTGTAGAAGGGGAGGGAGGGAGGTACTATCTGAATAGAAGCAAATGGCTTTTTTTAGATAGACTATGCAACGCTCGGAGCCTATGTCACTGTAACGCATTGACAGGTGTGTTGGCAGCACACAGCACGATTTATTTAGGACGCGCTCCATACAGTTAGGTGAGAGGACAGCTTCTTGAGAGGGGGGGGGTCATAAGATGCTACTGTATACTGGCCTACTATGTGTTGCTAGTAATTAATCATGGCTGTAACTAAGCCCTTTGCCGTTGGGAGCTTTGTAGTCAAACCTCCCAGTTCGTCTCACTGCTGTTACCGGGCCTGTGGAGTTGCTTATAATTCTATAATGTCCGGAGAGGGCAGGCCCACTGCTGAAAATGTGCGATGTGCATTTTTTGGGCCATCCTTCTGACGTGATGCTTTCCACAGCCTCAGTCGACCAAGCTCTCTAAAGAGCAGACGCGGGTGTATCTCCCCCCTGTTTGCTTTAGTGGGCATTTCGACGCTCAAAGGGCCGATTTCGAGACCACTCCAATGCACAACCACCAAGCTTTTTACTGTACGAACGTAGATATGTGCGTGCGTGCTCGCGCGCACTCGTGCGTCTGTCATGGAATGGTCTTTCCTCCATACATCCAGAAATGGAGGTAGCCACAGACGAGTCGACCTGTCATCCGGAGAGCCGCGTCATTTTCCAAATAGCACGGTATGCAGCGCGGATGCCAATGCAAATAAAAGCGTGTTAGTCCGAATCCCTGTGCTTTTTTCATCCCCTCTACCCAGCTGAAGACAGTCATTTATCGATTCCAATGATGCGTTTCTTGCCCAGGGGGTACCGTTTCATGGTATTAGGAGGAGGAGGAAGGGGGGGGGGGGGGTCGTTCATTATTAGTCGCTATAAGCTCTGCTTTTATTGAAATGCCAAGAATGCATCCGACGCGCATGCAGTCTTTCGTTGAGACCGCAATTTAACGCTTAACTGAATGTAAAACCGATCGCAGAGACCCCTCTTTCTTTAGTTCTCATTGTCGGCGGCTGTGGGGGCCTGCAAACCCCTCTCCCCGCCCCAGTGTCTGGTGGAGGAGAGCTGTTTTTGCTGCTCTCTCTCTCTCTCTCTGTCTCACACACACCCACAAACACACACACACACACACACACACACACACACGCACACACACACAACACACACAAGGATACGATATTTTGCCTTTGCCCATTTTTCGGGGGCAGGGAATATTTAGTAACATGATACACCACCTAACTGGGGGCCAAATCCTAATTGGTCATCTAGCAAGCAGATACTGTAAAGACAGTCTGTCCAATCCAGCGTACAAGCAGGATTCATTGTGACTGTGATGATGACGAATATGATGATGATGATGATGATGATGATGATGTGGGCAATCATAATATGAACACAGAGAATTTGCACACACGGAGACACATGCACACCGACTTGATCGATTTCAGTGTGGTGACAATGTGGCACGAGCTCACCCATCAAACCAATTAATCTAATGTATCTACTTGATAATGTAGCAGTACTATAGCTCTGCTTTATAGAAAAATGTTACCACCTGCTCATTGTTTCCATGCTGCCTCTCATTCAATCCCCATGCTCTCACTTCTCTGGCAGTAAGAATAGCAGTTAATTCAATGAAGATGTCTTGATAATGCTCGCAAAGCTGTAATTTTATGGCATGATGTCTACAGTGCACCAGACATGGAGTGCTCTCTCTTGCTCTCAAGTTGTCTTTCGCTCTCTCTCTCTTCCGCACACTCACAAACACACAGGTCCTGAGGCCCAGTGACCTCACAGCTGACGCTTCAGTCAAAACTGCGGGCTGCACAGTTATGTTTTGCCAGCACTGAATCAGGACTCCAGCAATGAATCCTTTGTTTTTACAGCGCAGATTTAACATAATGACACAGTAGGAATACAGGGAACTATTACTGTGAGCTGTGCAGTGATTGTTGCAATATATACAATGGTCTGCAGTTATTACATTACCCTATTTTCTGTTGCCCTGCTTTGCTAATGATGAGCTGCTGGCAATGACGATGAGCAATTCCAAGATTATCCCGAGATGAATGGTAGAAAGTTTTGCTTACAGGTCACCCTATACTTTGGCAAGAGTATTTCAAGGTGTTTCAAGGTCCTGTACCAACTCCAATTAATTTAGGGAGGATATTTTGGGTAGTTTGGATCACAAAGTAACAATCAGAAGCTGTTGTAGTCTTTGGTCTACGAGAACCCTCGGGAAGCAGTCTGAGTAAACATCAGAGCTACTTGACATAGTTTGATCAACAGAGTGTTTTTTAAAAGAGGCACATTAGTTGACACATTCAAGTCAACCACTCAGAGCAGTGCACACAAGGGCAAATTTGTTCCACCACAAAGATATTCTTGCCCTATAAAAAGGTATAGATCTAATGAACAACTTTGGTTTGTATAAAATACTTGCAGAATGCTTTTGAAAGGCAAAAAAAAATACATATCATCCTGATTCTGGACAATCCAAAAAGTGAATTTCAGTACATTTTTGCACCATTCTCCCCGTGGTGAAAAATCACCTCTTGAGAGCAATAATAACAGACACCAAAAAATGTTATTAATCAAAATCAGCTATTATCAGCATCAGTTGCCTCAGTGCTAAGCAGACCTTTAGCATGGTCTAATTCAAGTATCCTCCATGTGACTGTTAAAGACTCACAGATCCTTTTCAACTATATAGCAGGTTATCACTAAATTTTATGTTCACTTCATGATGTTTGATGATGCCAGGGCCTCAACCTTTCAAGTCTACCCCTTTGTTAATTTGCAAACGGTTAAGTTGACATGATTTACTACTATATATGCAGCCATCAATGTGGCAGAGAAGTTTAAAACGGTTCTTATAACTGATTTCATTTTGAACTCTAGAACAGAAATTTGAAGGAAATGCGTTGAATGCCAGTTCAGTCTTGCATCAGTGATTATCCATCAGTAGAGCAAGAAAGGAAGTAAGTTGGTTTTTAGTGGGACACACAGTGAGGATGCCAAGTGCTCTAGCCAGCTTACCAGCATGAGGAGCTAAAGCAGAGCTTTATCAGGCCTCCAGGTACCAGCTAGAAGTCCACATCTTTGGTCTTGGACATCCTTATAATAATAATAAGACCACTGGCAGAGACTTATTTTCACCAGTGCTGAGGATCACTTGTGCTAAATATCTTTGATTCACAAAATGGATGATTTTGGTTGGACAAAGAAATTCCTTATTGTGCTGCCCAGTCTCACTGACGTAAAGAAGCCTGCATGGGGCACTAAATCAGTCCAAACCACTTAAAAGTATAAAGGCCAGTGTAAGCCCTTGAGTATTGTAGACTAGACAGTGAAGATTATGGTAGGAAAAAATAGAGAGGGACACGAGGCGCTATAATAATGTTGATTGCCTGAATCCAAACAATTTTGTCCCACAGTTAGCAGGGTGAGACAGAGGCCCTTGTTCCGTAAAAAGAAAAAAAAAAAGATCATTTAAGATGTGCGGAAAATTTACAACAACAAAACTGATTAAAGAAAGATAACATCACATCTTTGAATCACAGTTGCTCACTTTGTTTTTTGTTTTTTTGAAAAACTGAGAATGTCAACAAGTTGTAATTGCTAATCACTGAGATTAGCAATTTAACACGTTTATGAATGCTAGAGTCACACTGATTTGATCAAGAGCATAACGATTGATACCTTTCTAATGTCTGTGCGTTGAATATGAGAATAGTCAGCAGCCTAATAGCTTAGCTTAGCATAAAAACTGTCTCTCTCCGAAGGCAACTAAATCCAACTAACATCACTTCTAAAGGCTCACTAATTAACATGGAGTAATCTTCTTTTTTTTTTTGATGTGAAAACTACAGGTTTTGGTGAATTGTGATTCCTTTGGATAGAGCCACGCTGCCAAGCTAGCTGTTGCCCCCTGTTTTCAGTCTTTATGCTACGCTTAGCTAACTAATGGATGTAGCTTTAGATTTCATGGACAGATATGAAAACGGTGTCAATTTTCTCATCTAACTCTAGGCAAAAAAGGGAAAGAGCATATTTCCCAAAATGTCAGACTACTACTTCAACAAACTGATTTTTGAGTATCATTCTGTGTTATTTGGACCATCACTGAGTTGAACAGTAATGATTTAATTCCTCTCTCCTCAAGATGTTCCTCAAATTGCACAGCTCAGTGTGTATGCTACCTAAATACATCTTTCATGTCACTCACTGTAAATTGAGATTCTAAAGGTTCAGGGATTTTGGAGTTGTCATCACATTATTATGCAGTAAGTCAACATGTTCTTTATTTTGTCAAAATGCTAATTACAAACCATCAGTTCATATTACTGTCACATCTCCATAAAGTTACATTAGTCTGTATTGTTTTTTTGTCTACAACTCTTGCTTGCAGCGAACTTTCGTATTTATTATGTGCACAGTGAAGTTTATTGAGGGGGATCTAATGCAATGCCTGCTATCTTTTTCAGCTCTTACCTGTGGTGCTGTGAGGAGCTCTGACTCGTGGACACAATTTAGGAGTATCAAATCTCCTTTATCCCTTCCTTATCCATTACCCCCTTCCCTTCCTCACCCTCCGCCAATCCTAGCCACCCACGGAACGGAATCCCCCTGTAGATACTTCTTGCATAACACAGGAACACATAAGAATTCTGATCATTTACCATGCAGTTTGGGACTTTGTGAAGGAAGACAAGTGAGAAAAGACATACAGAAGGAAGTGCTGTAGAAAAACGCAAAGGCAATAAACACAGGAAGATACGTAGACATGACCAAAGGAATGATATTTTTGGAAATCTGAAGATGTAAAGATTTATATTTTGTACATCAAACTTTTAGTACGAGCTCAAAAAAACGCAAGGCACTGAGACAGACATTTTGCACATACAATCACGCGTATAGTTTTTTTTGTTAACTTGACACACACACCACGGTCTCATGATGATGTGTGAAGTGATGCCCACCATTTCTGAGGATGGGCGAAGTGGGACTGGCGGGGGCCCCTCCTCACCTGCCGGGGCAGGAGTCGGAGGCCCCGGAGGTGCGATGGGAGGAGGAGGCTTCAGCGGGAGGGAGCCCAGAGGCGGAGGAGATGAAGGAGGCAGCACGGGGAACCTGGAGTCCTTAATGGTCAACATGCTGACAGAGAGGGAGCGGCTGCTGGAGAACCTGAGGGAGACACAGGAGAGCCTGGGCACGGCTCAGCTCCGCCTCCGTGAGCTTGGCCATGAAAAGGAGTCACTTCAGAGGCAGCTATCTATTGCTCTGCCACAGGTACAACTGTGTGTGTATGGCTGTATTCACAATCTATGCATATGTATATGGAGTCTGGTTTGAAAGTGAAAGTATGTGTTTTGGCAATGCAAATCTGTTAAGGAACACTTCTCCTTGTGAGGTAACATTGTTACACCCCTGTGCTATCAGAGTCTAGTTATGTATGAGTGTGTTTTTCGTAGTGTGTGTCATTGTGAAGCGAGCTCATGAGACAGTAAGCCTTTGCTGTGACAGTTCATGCAGAGAGACACAGCTAGAAACTGGATGTTAAATACTTCCCACTCTGCCTCTTCAGTTTTCCTCACTAATGCAGTGGGTTTATGTTCCTATCATCTTCTGGCTGTTTAGTCTAAGTTGCATCCGCAATTTTCCCCTTATTGTATAATCAGGCTTTATTATGTTTGTTGACCATGTTGTTGGTGGATGATTAATGACACTGGAAGGTAATATTTGTTAATGGCTTCATCTTAACTTAAAGGAATACTTGATATTCTAGGAATTCTCATCAGTTTACAGGGTGAAATTGCTTATTAATAATGACTGGAATTGTAAGAATTTATCCTACAGTTATAATATGAACAGCTTTTATTTTTCCACCGGGACAAACCCCAAACTCTGAACCTATGTATTGTGTTTACAGTATGTATATTTTGCTGTCACACTTTTCTGTCCTTTCAGCACAATATGTCAGGCCCCCTTATGTTTTCTCCAGCTTGTGATGTGCTTGCACAAATTTATCACTTTCAGACTCCTTGTGCTCATGTTGTGCTTTAAATATCGGCTCTGACTCATCTGATCTTATATCGATCTATAATCAAGAGATATAGCCTAGTCATTGTCATTACTTCAACTTTTGAAGGAGAATCATAAGGGTATTTTTGCTGTGTTTTTAAATCATATTGAACATATTTAGTCCCCAGTTCTTCCCTACTGTCATTATTCCTGTACAGCACATAATATTTTCACGCTTGGTAAAAACCGAACATGTGCAAAAGAGGAGTGTACAGGGAGTGGATACAATGTCATACAATTAAATAAAAACTTCTGGAATACAATACAGTTTAGTATATTTTTAGTATATTTTTCCTATTTCTCTCTAAATATGCTACATATTACAAGGTAATGAAAAAACAACACCGAAACTACAGTATTATATAGTTATCACCTCTAGAGCTGAAACAGTTGGTTGGTAATGGGTATTTTTCACTATTTTCAGATATTTCATAGACTAAATGATTAATCGATTACACAAGAAATAATCAACAGATTAAGTGATAATAAGAATAACTGTCAGTTGCAGCCCAAAAAAATTCTCTGACACAGTCTTGAAACACAACGACAAATGATAAGATTCACACTGTTAGTACTTGTTCAAGAGCTGCAGTACATTATTGGATTGTATTTTAATGTACTGGAGTTGTGTCTAGAACCTGTACAACATTATACATGAGATGCAAGGCAAAAGCATTTTCAAATTTGTATTTCCTATTTGTATAACTCAGTTTCCATCCAAGTCATAGACTGTCACTGCAATTTCACTTAAATGAATGGGGGCCATAGCCTATAGAGATAGGGTGAGATGAAATGAAAACGAAATGACAAGGGGACAAGGGAAGCCAACTGAGAAGCTGACCCTTATCCAAACAAGAAACAAACCCATAAGGCCAGAAACCAATGGACCCACTGTGTCACCATCTGTATAGATCTCTCTCTGGCTCTTTCTCTCTTCCCTCCTCCATGCAAACACAGACCCGTTTCACGTGTCCAGTTTCAACTGTTTTCGAATCATAAAGCAGGTAATCCTGACTGTAAACATCTGCGCATCGTCATTCTCATAAACAGCAATTGCCTCTAGGCTGAAGCCTAGGATGTGTTTTAGGGAGACATAAAGAAATCATTGGCCGTTGATTCTACGGGTTTTGTTCGCTGTTTAATTTTTTAAATAAAATCAGCTCTCCTGGAGAGCGCACGATTTGCAAATGTATCGCCAGCAGTGTCGTAAATAACATATCGATGCTGTGTTTTTGGGGGACTCTCTCGTGCATTGCAGTGCAGAGCCATTGTGTAACAGTGTGATGTAATCCATCGATGAAAGCGAGTTCACAAGAGAGAGTGGTAGTGGAAACTGTGTCAGTGATTTACAGGATTATTATGTAGTTTTACATCATGTGCGTCTTCCTTTGTCCCTGGTCTCAGGTGTTTCACAAAGTGTGTTTCTGGAGGGCTTTAGCTATGTATAGCTATTTTTAGCATTGTGTGTGTGTGTGTGTGTGTGTGTGTGTGTGTGTGTGTGTGTGTGTGTGTGTGTGTGTGTGTGTGTGTGTGTGTGTGTGTGTGTGTGTGTGTGTGTGTGCTGAGAGCAGTCAATTCTATTTCATTTTCAGGGTTACTAGATTTGGCTATGTCTGGCTTGAATTAGTATTTGTTCCTTTAAACTATCATTGCAGCTCAAGTGGCTGCGCGGAGACCACTTAAACTACTAAAACCATAATTTTAAACAGTTTGTTTGCTTTGCCCCTGAACGCAGCTTGTGTGTTCCACAGGAGTTTGCTGTGTTGACTAAAGAGCTGAACGTTTGCCGGGAGCAGCTTCTGGAGAGGGAGGAGGAGATTGCTGAGCTCAAGGCGGAGAGAAACAACACACGTGTAAGATGTTTAGCGGCCATTTTGCTTATTAGCACTGTAACCGCCTCTGTGTTATCTTCCTCACCCATTGTGGTTGTGTGGGTATGACACCGTTTCATTTGCTATTTTTCCCCTCCTTCTCTTCCTTTTTCTCTTCCACATTCTTTTTTCTCGTGACTCCTTTTCTGTCCGTATCTGCTTTCCTTATCTCACCCACTCACTCTTCGTCCCTTTTTGCTACCCTGCACTCTTCTCACCAATACATATCATCTCATTGTCACTCTTAAAACCCTTCACTCCTCTGCATATCCTCTGAGCCTTCTCTGTCCCCCCCCCCCCCGCTCTCTCTATTTCTGTCTCATATTCTCTTTCCCTTCCTCATCCTTTGTGTCCCCGTCCTTCAAACTCCCTTTCTTGCCTCTGTCTGTTCACCCCTTTGCATTCTCCCGTCACCTCCCAATCTCATTCCCCTTCAAACCAATCATTCCTGTAGTTGTTGCTGGAACACCTGGAGTGTCTGGTGTCTCGCCATGAGCGTAGTCTGAGGATGACGGTGGTGAAAAGACAGGCCCAGTCCCCCGCAGGGGTCTCCAGTGAGGTGGAAGTCCTTAAGGCCCTAAAGTCTCTGTTTGAGCACCACAAGGCCCTAGATGAAAAGGTTGGTCAAACTGTTTTCCTTTGAACTGTAGATCAATCCCTGTATGTATTAAACTTGATAAAAGCCAAAAGGTAAAAATGCTTCACTTTTAGTCCTACTCACAAACTTAAAGTGGCTATTAACAATATTATATTTTCAATGGATCACATGACAGCTTGTATGTGAAAGGGCTCTCACATTCTGACAAACCCAAACAGAATGATCACACAACTTTACAGTTACCATCAACTCTACAGAGCTTTTAGCAACATTTAGCTCAGTTTTTTTTTTATTTTTTTTTTTTTAGGTTTTCTAGGTTTTCTGGCCCGCAAAGCTGTTTTGTTGTTTGAAAAAGCGCTAAAACCAAACAGCAGACAGACAAAGTTAGCGGCTATCCGATGAGTGTAGTAGAGCATTTAGCAGCTAAAGAGCTTATTTTTCACTCAGGACTTGGTTGAGACCAAAAAACTGAGCTAAACAGAGAGTAAATATTGGATTTATGTTCATCAGGTGACCAGAAACACAACACTAAATTAATGCTAATGTTGCTCCATAACTACTGGTTGTGTAAATACGGTGTTTGCTAACAAGTTAGCCATTTTGTTTTAAATGTTGTTAATATGTCTGTGTTGTGTTTACAACTTGGTCCTGCCCCCAATTGGCCAACAAATCAGTTATTGGAGCTTTAGGAAGAAAGGCTTTTTATACAGCTTCTTTTGACCCTTAAATTTAAGAGATCTCCATGTTTGTAACCTGTTAGGGTCCTAGATGGCTGCAGTACAGACATGCACATGCACGTTTTAGCACATGTTGACAGGATTGATTGTACAATATATCATTGGTCACGTTTAAGTGATATGTATAAATTTGAATAGGCTAGTTTTAGCTCACAAGTTGAAGCTCTTGCTTGTTACACAACTCAAAATCATATTTGAACAAAATTTAAAAAATTAACAATGGGGCAGATGATGGGTAAATCCTTGCATCTAATTTGCTTTTCCTGCTCTGCACATGCAAGTGACTGATCATGAGATAACCTGACAGATGCTCTAAGACATTTCTCCCACAATTCGTTGCAAGTAGAAGTAGGTTACTTTATGAATGTCTCTTACTTTTTGCTCTTACTGAAGAACATTTAAGTTCGCACTTTAGAGCATTCCTAGAAGTTTGATAAAGGAAAATAAATCCTATCAGATTAAGAGAATGGCAATGCAGTGCACGGAAATACCTTTTGTGGAGAAGTTCTGTTATGGTGTGAGTGTTTTAGCCTCTCATGAGCTGTTTAATGGGCTGTACTGCCTCAAACTTTTTCTTGCTCCTTCTAAAAGGCTCATCAAAAAGGTCAGAAGATGTAGTTACTTTAGGGGATTAAAAGGGCAAATCCATTTTAGCAATACAAATGCAGCTTGAATCTTAATTTGCAAACCCCACAATAGCCAGTCAAGTCATATCACTCCTTGCTGCTTTACCGCATAGGTGCGAGAGAGGCTCCGTGTGGCCCTTGAGAGGGTGTCCATGTTAGAGGATCAACTTGCAGCATCTTCTCAAGAGGTAAAGTCCAATGAAAATGATTTATCTGCGTGTGATACTTAAGCTCTGTGTGCAGAATGCCAAGAACTGAAGAAAACATTCATTTGTATCACCCATTCGCCCATTATGTCTCTCTCTTTCCAGGTAATCTCTTTAAGAGACCAAATTAAAAGACGTCAACAAGGGGTGGACGGCGGGAAAGATGTAAGGGAGGGTTATATGCATGTTGGTTCCAGTTTGTGTTTGTGTATGTGTTAGCGTCCAGATTGTCCGTAGATATTAGATGTACGGGTTCCATGGTGTATCAGTGTGATTTCATCTCATCTACAGCTCATTTATATTTAGCTGCAAAAACTTAACAGATTCTAACTGATTATTTTTCATCATCACTCTTATTTTTTTCTACATTGTCATCATTCCAGCGACTACCCAATGGTCCCTCTTCTGGCCTGGAGGATGGCGAGCTGGAAAGACAGAGAGAGGGAGAGATAGAGCGACAGAGAGCTGAACTCTCCCAGCTGAGAGAGAGGCTGGCCCTCATGTGCCGGCAGGTGAGTGCGTGTGATTCTGTATGTCTGTCGTGGTGAAGACCGATATGAGGTTTTGAACTTTAGAGTGATGATCATTTTCAAAAGCAAAGACATTTTTACCACAGCCAGCATTTGACTCCAGGGTTTAAGCTGAAATCACTGTTGAAATGTTTTAGTTAAAGTTTAGTTTAGGTAGAACAAGTTAAATATATTGTTCTAACCTGGGCATACAAAATTATGTGTTCATGTATGGCCTCATTGCTCATAGTAAGAAGCTGACTGTGAAAAATCTGTTTTGAACATTAAATCTTAGTTAAATTATTAATACCAAAACCTTAGCATATTAGAAATGAGGTTATGGTGGTGAAAGAAGCTGCAGCAGTAAACCACATTGGCCTGAGCATATCAGCAGCGCAATATTGAGAAGTGTCAGGTTATATTGGCCACGCTGTACAGCCGTAGGAATATAAGTGGATGCTACTAGTCAGCTGGTAGCCAATCTCCACTTTAGCATTCTGCCTGAACTAATGCTATGCTCCATTTTTAAGGTTGGTATAAGGATTAGGTTAAGGTTAAGGTAAGGGGTAATGTAAGGGTTGAGGTTAGTGCCGATTGTTAAGATTATAGGGTTGGTTAGCAGCATACTGGATTTAGTCAATAAGGGTCGTCACAAGTATAGGAATACAAGCGTATTTGTACTTTGTCTGTGCATTTGTGTTCCTATTTTGTCTTCTAATTAAATTAATATAATGAACACTGGCTCTCGTAAAAAAATTCCTTCACTGTACTGATTTAAGTAGTGCCAATCTACTCCACAAGCATTTCCAACAGTATATCCCAAGGAGGAGGGGAATGTATAGTATGTCTACTGGTCTCACTGTTCCCTCTTGTGGCCAATCAGACTATTACAGCTGCTTTGAAAAGCCATAACTATAATGTGTAGCGCACAATAAGACAGCTTTTGAATTTAATCGTAGACCTACTGTATCTGGCCTTGTGCAGTAAACTTTTGTGTAATGTTTTGTGTAAACTTTTGTCAAAAGTATTTAGATGAAGATGACTATGACAAAATGTTTTACTGTACAAAACCCGGAATGCCTGGTGAGAGAATAAAAGGACTGAAGAGATAAGAGAAACACATTAAGAGGCACTTTCTGTGTGTTAGCTGTGTCAGACTCTCAAGTCAGCATGTTACACTTATGTCTTACATTGACCAGACAGACATTTGTAATCTATCACTGTCGTGTCTATTTACACTTGGTGCTGTCAGTCAACACTGACTCACATAGGTTCAATCTGTGTCATCTTGTGTCCCTTCGCGTTGTCACGTCAGGTTGGGGAAATAGAGGAACAGCTTGCGGCCGCCAGGAGGGAGGTGACGAAGTCAGAGGAGGCCAATCAGAAGCTCCAAAGGGAAGTGAAAGAGGTCTGTCGGGCCAATCTGTCTCTTCCTGGCCAAGACCCTGAGCTCCCTCAACTCCCGGGGCTACATATTTGCTATATTTGGGCATATGTTGTCGAAGTACTAATATGTATTATTTTGTAAGGAGAGGTACATTAAGATAAATTAAACAGTCATGAGGTGGATTTTTGCTTGTTGCTTCTACTGTAGATTTGGAAGTTTAAAATTAATGCAGAATTAATTGTAAACAGACTACCATGGCATTAAAATTTACTGCTTATGCAGGCCATACACAAATGAATATTTTCTCTTCCCTGGCCATTATCACATAATTGTGTGATACAAACTGTTGTATCATGTATTTTATGAAAGATTTGCCTGTTTATGATCCTGTTTTGTGATATATCGCTGTCTCCTTCAGGCTCTTTGCCAAAGGGAGGACATGGAAGAAAGGATTACAACTCTAGAACGCAGGTAACCTTTGCGGTAGTTTTAGTGAAGACTCGCATGTTTTTTCTTTTTTTTTTGTCTTTTTCTTTTTTTTTTGTGAACCTGAATTTCCTACATCAGCTGTATTGAAAATTGCAGAACGACCATATGTTTCACCTGTTGGCTGGCGTTGTTTTGCAATGGTGTCCTGAAGCCTCTTGATACAGTCTAAGGTTGCTTTACATAATGAGATTTGCAATTTGATTCTTATTAAGAATTCAGGTGTGTGTGAAAGATTGAAAGTAACTGATTGTGGATGTCCTACCCCTCCAGTCAAATGTATAATATAAACATTTATCATCAGTGCTTAAAGTTGGACCAGTATACTTTAAACTGTTTCTTAAGAAGTTGAGATCAGCTCCTGTCACATTTTTCTCTTTTACCAACTGGTGTAAAATGTAATCAACCAAAAGGTATCTATGTCCTTAAAAAATATCCATTTGTCTAAAATTCCTGCCATTGCTGAACAATCTTGGCTTGCATTTTTTATTTTTAGATTAGTCATCTGTTTCTTATGTATCAGACAACCTCAATCATGTAATCAGACATATCAAGAACTGCAGCACCAATCTTACATTCGACGGTGGCTTTGTATTGCGTGCAGGTACCTCAGTGCCCAGAGGGAGGCGACTTCTCTCCATGATATCAAAGACAAGCTGGAAAATGAGCTGGCCAGCAAGGAGTCCCTGCACAGACAGGTAAGGAATGTCTGCAATGATCTCATATTTACCTACAGTTGAAATTTTCAGCTTTTGCTAAGCTTGATGGCGTTGTGGTAGTATTTAGAAATATGTCAATGCATTTGGTGTGTAGACTGACTTCTCCGGCTGCAGCTCTTATGCACATGTGTTTTCGTCTGTGTGTCCAGAGTGAAGAGAAGAACAGACAGCTTCAGGAACGTCTGGATGAAGCCAAGCAGAAGCTCCAGCAGACCCTACAGAGGGCAGAGACATTGCCTGAGATTGAGGCCCAGCTTGCCCAAAGAGTTGCTGCTCTCAACAAGGTACTTTGAGTTTGGGGCAATAAAATACTGTTTAATGTACTAAATGTTACATTTAAAGGTTGGATTCCTTTTAAAGGGGCCTTAACACTGTCATAGCTGCTATCAGTTGATCCAATAATCAGATCATCATGGCTCTTTTGAACTAAAATCCTCTAGCTTTTTTTTGCGTCTATAATTCTTACAACAGACTTGTTGGAGCATTTGGAAATATTCTGGTGTTCCTTGTGATGTAGGCAGAGGAGCGCCACGGAAACTTTGAGGAGCGACTACGGCAAATGGAAGCCCAACTTGAGGAGAAGAACCAAGAACTACAGAGGGTAACATCATTTATCTTGCTCTACTTGGCTACATTCTGCTTTATTAGAGAAATTAAAACTTTATTTTATTCATTTCTACCTTGAGCACCTTGAGCACCTCTCTTGTGGCCTTCATCATTTTAGGCGAGGCAGAGGGAGAAGATGAATGACGAACACAACAAGCGTCTCTCAGATACAGTGGACAAGCTTCTGTCTGAGTCCAATGAGAGACTTCAGCTCCACCTCAAAGAGAGGATGGCAGCACTAGAGGAGAAAGTAAGGGGAAGAATAACCAGTGGTGCAGTATATTTTGGGACAGAATGGAAAATAAGAATTTTTTAAAAATATATTTATTTTTCTGCTCTGCTAGAATGCTCTTTCAGAGGAACTCGCCAATATGAAGAAAATCCAGGATGATCTTCTAGCTAATAAGGTATTCATTCCCCTTTTCACAGACTTTATTATTTTATTCACATGTTCTGTGTGTGAAGAGTCAAGGCAGTTTGTTCATGTTGTGAAAATATGGAAAATACATTTTTGCTCAACATTCAGTTCTAAAAGGGTTATAAAACTTCCAGTTTTTCGAAACAGATTTGTTGCACTTTTCCCTACAAACAAGAGGCGTGATGTTTAACAAATAGGGGTAGTTTTCCCCTTGAAAAAAAGGCAGATTATAGCCTTTCTCCTCTGTACTTTAGGAGCAGCTGCTTGCTGAGCTGGAGCGAATCCAACTGGAGCTGGATCAGCTGAGAGGCAGGCCTGGCTCTTCTTATTCCAGGTTAGCTACAGAGAACCTTTAAGGCAATTTATTTATATAGTACAGTATGTCCTACATTTTATGATTGCCCACACAAAAACAAAATCTCCCAAGGGATACTATGTGTACATGCCCCTTCTTCAAATTTTTGTTTACTCCCCTGTTTAGTTTTAATATACTTCCACTAAAATTTATTTTAAATAGTAATTATTGATACTGTACCTACAGGGTATTGTTCTGGCTGATAAATATGCAAATAATATGTATGCCCTTAATTCATATGGATGCAATTCTGTTAATATGATATGTTTTTAAAGAGACTTTTTTGATGTAATTTTACACCCAGAAAATGGGGACACTGTAATTTTCAAGTACTGTGGCATAACAAATGATTTCTGGATCTCACCATAGGGCGGGCAGCGTGAGCTCACTTCCCTCCACCCTTTTTCGAAGATCTCTTCCAGGGAGCGCTTCAGAGCTCCGGTACCCCCAGGGTGGAGGTTCGCTCCCGGCAGGCTACGGCAGCTCCGCTAGTGGGGTGGTGGTCAGGCGGGCGCACCGCGGCCGGTGGGGGCCTCCTAGAGATGATAGTAACAAGGTGCTGAGCTCAAGCCGAGATCATGTTGATGACTGTGATGATGATGTTGAATTTTCCATTAAGATGACATCATTTCCTGCATCCTTCCCACCATTTTTCCCTCTTTCCAGTATGGAGAGTGGGACAGTGGCACTATGCTGGGTCCCGGGTTTGAGGGCGGTGTGGAGGGAAGCTGCTCGGATGATGAGGAGGACAGGGAGACTCTTTTTGGATCAGAGCTTCTCTCTCCCAGCGGACAGACAGATGTACAGACTTTGGCCATCATGCTACAGGAGCAACTGGAGGCCATTAACAAGGAGATTAAGTAAGTCCTGTGTCTGTTACAGTTTTGATTTTTTTGTGTCTGTCTCACCCACAGAAATGTTGGCCGGAATCACCCTGAACAAACTGTTTAAAAGACCCAAGAGCCTGAGATAATAATAGGATTATAGACCCAAAACCATTTACAAATCATCTTTTCTTCTTTTCCACTTCTCTCAGGCTGATTCAGGAGGAAAAGGAGAGCACAGAGCTGAGGGCAGAGGAGATTGAAAGCCGGGTCAGCAGCGTGGCTCTTGATGCCCCACCTCTTCCTCCTTCATCATTGGGAGGACGGGACAGTGTCGGGAGGGGCTACATGACTCCCTCCATCACCTCCTCCACGTTAGCATCTCCCTCACCACCCAGTTCTGGACATTCCACCCCCCGCCTGCCACATTCCCCTGCCAGGGAGACTGACAGACAGGTACTATGTCGAGGGTGTCAAAGCTGTGATATGAGCTACAGATGCACTTTAAATGTGGGTGATTTAGATAAGACCCGTGGCAAGGCAAAGTTAAACTGACGAACACTCTGTAAGTCTACTGAATTTTTTCCACCCTGCAGAACAGCAAAGATGGAGAAGAATGCAGAGCACTTGCCCTGATTGACTCCACCCCTCCCCCTGTTCCCCGAGCCCTACGATTGGACCGAATGACACACACCCACCCAGGCGCAGGCCTTGATGACCACCGTGAATTTCGCAGGTACTTTCAAGAACATTTATTCATGAATAGCTTGTTTGGTTCGTAAACTGGCATCTAAATGAGCATCTTTGTTGATTTTGCTGTTCATGTTGTTTCTCTTCTCTCTGTCTGTCTAGTCTCTCTGCTGATGGTGCCACCACTGCTAGCCAGGATTCCCTCCACAAAGCCAGCAAAAAGAAAAGCATTAAGTCGTCAATTGGTCGTCTCTTTGGCAAAAAGGAAAAGGGGAGGATCGGTGCACCTGGCCGCGAATCTGCCTCTTTGGGTTAGTGAACCGATCGGAAATTACTCATTCACAAAGCCATTTCTTTTGTCCCACTGACAGTTTTATCTGCAGACATTGAGAGAATTATCCGCAGTGAGGTCAATTCATGAATTAATTATCATGCTCAACCTCTGACCTTTTTCAGCCTCCACACCCTCTGATGACCTTGGTTCTGCTGACCCCCTGGGTCTGGCTAAACTTGGGACTGGAACAGTGGAAAAAGACCGCCGCAGCAAAAAGAAGTGAGATCAGTCATCTTCTCACACACTTCTCGTGTCATACAGAGATCTTTGAACCCTCCCGTATGCTACAGTGTTTTAGTAAATGGCACAGTCAGGTGCCGTTGGTAGAGCATGACACTAACCAGGCCTTGGCTGGGTCTTTTTATTCCCCTGGTGCCATTCATTTAAAAAATGTATGCCCTTGTGGTGCTGCAAGGCACAAATGTCATTGTATCTCAAGTTCAGTGTAATTTTCTATTTATAAAAGGATATGGTAGTAAGGTGAGATATGAAGAAATTAATCTCTGTCAAACTTTTGTTTTCCACTCTCCTTGCCAGGCATGACCTGTTAGAGGAAGCCTGTCGTCAGGGTCTGCCTTTCGCCTCATGGGACGGCCCAACTGTTGTTACATGGCTTGAGGTATGTCATGGCACAAAAGGTAGGATCAATTCAGTTCAGATCCAGAACTCATACTTATGTGAAAAGTAAACTATAGGTATCCAGCATCCCTGTTGAATTTAATAACAGTGTCAGGTAAGGGTTAGGGCTATACAATCTGTACTCAATAAATACAAAAGTGACATTGAAAGATTGGTTTTTGTCACCTGATCATTTGAGTGTTGCCATTAATTATGTACCGCGCCCTCTCTCTGTTTACCCAGCTGTGGGTTGGGATGCCAGCATGGTATGTGGCAGCGTGTCGTGCCAACGTGAAGAGCGGCGCCATTATGGCCAACCTCTCGGACACAGAGATCCAGAGGGAGATTGGCATCAGCAACCCTCTACACAGGCTCAAACTCCGCCTGGCCATCCAGGAAATGGTCTCCCTCACTAGTCCGTCTGCACCTGCAAGCACGCGCTCTGTAAGGCTCAATAAAATGCTTGATGTAACTCTAAACATGAGTGTGCAAACTGCATGTGCAGATAGGTGGGACATTAAGAAATTCATAAAGATATGTCAAGAAAGGAGACAGATGTTGTATATGTTTACTGTCATTACAGTCAACCAGTAATATTTGGATGACACATGCTGAGATGGAGTCTCTAACTGCTGCCACCAAGCCAGTAAGACTGATATTATATTACATATCAAATTTATTTAGAATTTAGGATATTTATCGACTTTGTGTTCACAGTTCTTACATAACCCTATTTCACTATTTTCTGTATATGGGCATGTAATATAATGAATTGGTTCAGGTTTTGGCCTCTTAACAGTTAGCAATATGACCAAAGTTCCAATACTGATAAGCTCTTTTCTTTTTCTTTGTCTCTGATTAGGCATGTTTGGCTACACCTTTCCCTTACTGTTCCCTCAAAATCTGTTTTGATGTAGTGTTTTTCCAACTAATTTTCACTCACTAACAAAACTCTTCCTCCTTCTGCTTTCCGTCTCCTCCTCTCATTCTGTCCTGACACACATTCACCATAACACAAACACAAACACAAACACACTCATCCCCCTGATCTTTCCCTCTCTTTGCAACTTGCTGTCCGTTTTCTTTTCTTTCATTTCTTCTCTGCCTGAACGACAAGGAGCAGAAGGAGTTCAGCTGGGACCAGGTGAGTTTCTGTCAATACACAGGTGACCATTGCATAATACAGCATAATGGGATCTTTATTACTGAATGGCTTAACCAGTGGTGTTACGTCAAGAGAAAACGAGATTCATTAATCAGGGCACTTTGGGAAATGACGAAATATTAAAACTACCTAAGATGTTTTTAATCACAATCATAATATCCTGAGCTATAAACACCATTTAACTAAGCACAGTATTAAATTTCTGCGTATGTGAGCACAGACAGTAGAAGAGAAGCAAAACAGATAAAGGGTGGTCCAGCCATATACGAAAATTTGACCTAGTCTTGTTTATAAAGAGCCATGGGTTGTAAACTTCAGCACAAGCACCAGCACAGAGTACAACTGAGGAAAAATCACCAAAATTTTAGTTATAAGGCTACAGCTGAGTATTAAGTGGAAAATTTCAGAATCATTTGAGTCTTAAATTATTACTTTCTAATAAGGCACAATTTACAAAGGTTTATGAACTGTAAATAATGGAACAGTCAATTTGAAGCCAGGTCTTCCTGATGCATCTCTAAATGATTTATTTATTAATAAATAATACAATGAATAAACTTAAAGCTCATAAACCCTTTATAAAGGGTGACTTGCTAGACAATGGTGCTTAATCTTAAACTCAAAAGTCCACCCTAACTCTAACATACTGAGCTCTTGGACATCCCTGTAAAGGTACCACTATAGATAGTTATCTTTGCCATTTTCTCCTACAATTCCCATGTTTCCTTTTACCTGTGATGACTCAACTGGCACAGCTAAGAGATGTTTTGCATGACGGCAGACTGGCCAGTAGTGCATATGCAGTGTCCAGGAAAGGAGAGACAGCAGAGGAAAACCCTGTAGACAGAGGGACTTTGTGTTTTCTTCAGACTTTACTGTTGCACAGCCTGATTTATATCCTTTGTGTAACTTGTGTTGTGAAAAAACATTTTTCATGAAATTTTTTGAGCACCCTATCTACAATATTAGGTAGGACTTTTTAAACCGCTTGTCTGACACATTAAAGGGCAACAAAATACATAAAAACCATGATGTCATTCTTCATAACAAAGGCTCAGATAATGTAATAAGGACTGACAAAGTATCTTTAGTCCAAATATCTTACAATTTTTACTATGTATGGTAGACTAAACTGCAAATTTTATGTATTTTATTTTTTGTTTCAAATTTGGGCAATTGTCATAGATGATACCAATTATATTATAGGGAAACTGGCAAAACATCAGTAAACTAAATCATACACCTTGTCTGTCTTCATCTCCATCAACCCCTCCGTCCTCCAGATCCTGGCCTATGGAGACATGAACCACGAGTGGGTGGGAAATGAATGGCTGCCCAGCCTGGGTCTACCCCAGTACCGCTCCTACTTCATGGAGTCACTGGTGGATGCCCGCATGCTGGATCATCTGACCAAGAAAGAGCTGAGGGGTCAGCTGAAAATGGTGGACAGTTTCCACAGGTCTGACAGAGAGATTCACGGGTTACTCGTGACATTTATCCACCTTATTAGATCTATTTGTTTCTCTCTACTTTTTCTTTGCACTGTCTTCATGGGTGTGTGTGTGTGTGTGTGTGTGTGTGTGTGTGTGTGTGTGTGTGTGTGTGTGTGTGTGTGTGTGTGTATACCGGCTTTACTGAAAATTAAAGTAATGTGTCATTTTCACTTACAGGGTGAGTCTTCACTATGGTATCATGTGCTTGAAGCGCTTGAACTACGACAGGAAGGAGCTGGAGAGGAGGAGGGATGACAGTCAACATCAGAATCAAGGTGAGCTCTATGGTTAATGGGCAAATCTTCTCTTCAGAGATGATGTCAAAGCATACAGTACATTTACACATATTTCTAGGACTATATTGAACCGGAGATACCTGTCCTTCTCCACAGATGTGATGGTATGGTCCAATGAGCGAGTGATGTGTTGGGTGCAGTCAATCGGTCTGAAAGAGTTTGCTGACAACCTACTAGAAAGCGGGGTGCACGGGGCCCTCCTGGCGCTAGATGACACCTTTGACTACACTGACTTAGCCCTCCTCCTCCAGATACCCAATCAGAACACACAGGTACCCCACAGTACACCACATTTACTGTCAACTTGTAGAAGCTGGAGGTAGAAAAGCATCTCCGTAGAGCTCTTATCTCACAAATATTGTCAAAAATTCACATTGCAAAACCTTCTGTTTGCCTGTCGCCAAGATAGTCCTAATCTTCAACTCTTAAGTTATCCTTATAATGATCTTAAAACTCTGTTTGTCTATCTATTGCAGGCGAGGCAGCTCCTAGAGAAGGAGTACAATGCTCTCATCTCCATGGGAACAGAGAGGAGGCCAGATGAGGTACGACAAAGCAGACTGTCAATAGAAAATCAATCAAGATAATCACTCCTGCCAGGAGGTGGGAATGTGTGTCGATTGTAACCATCCGAACTAAGACTATTTTACTTAACAATAGGGCCTTTGATCCAGACTTTTCAATTTTTGCCCTTTGTTGAACGGCTGTCATAACAGAATAATTTCCTTTCCACTGGTAAAATAGCAGACTGAAATATCTCTCTAAGTGCCATAAAGGCACTAATGCCTTTATGGCATTAGTGCATTCACTGCTGGCAAATTTTTAGCATGCCAAAGTGGTTCAGCTGTGTTTACACCAGTGCTAATTGCTTAGTTACAGCGTGTAGGACTAAAAACTGTGCAACTGTGGTATATTGTCACAACATATCCTGCTTTGTCAAATACTACTTTGTTAAGCCCCACGAATGCATAATGAATAGTACCCTGAAAAAGACGCTCTACTCTGAACGTTGTTTTGTTTTTTTATCACTGATGTTATATAACTGTCTCTACAGGATGGCACGAAAACATTTACACGGTCACCATCATGGAGAAAGATGTTCAGAGAGAAGGACCTCCGCGGCGTGACCTCCGACTCCTCAGAAACATTACCTGCCAACTTCCGTGCCTCCGCCATCTCGACCCCCTCTGTCACCCTGAGAAAAGTCCAGAGTGAAGGTGAGGAGTCGCGGTTCACAGCGGCTCAGTGAGCATGACAGCAGCGCTGGCAGGATCAGGCAGTATACAGTTTTTTCTTCCTGTTTAAACATTTGCAAGAAAAAAAACAAAGTGCATTAGGAAATGTTAAACCAGACATACTAACAAACTTAGTCAGACATACTTACATTACAAAATTGTGGCACAGAAATGCACTAGAACATGGTGCTGCATGCAAATTTGTGTTACTTCAGCCTGATGTTCTTTGCTTATTTCCACTCCACACGAGTGAAAATAGTGGTGATGAAAAGTCAGCAAAGGAAATGCGACAGAAAAAGTGAGAAAGGTGGTCATGGCAATATGGTCGACTTAGCAGCCATTTGGTTATAAAGCTGTATAAATCCTCTAACAAGGTCAAAAGCGTTTGATAATTGAATTTTAAAGAGCTGATGTCAAGATTTAGCGTGGAAATAAAGCCAAAAAATCAAAAAACTAATAAGAAACGATTTTCCGCAAGGCAACACACCTGATCGTGCACTATTTTAGACCAGGCAGTGGTGCCCAGTGTGCAGAGCAGTGGTGATTCTATTACTTTTTAATCAACCATATTGGCTTAGTTTTAAATTGCATGTCATTTACAATACTGATAACCATTTTTCAAAGCATATTTTTCATTTTCTACCTTCCAGGCTGCCATATTGGCTTAAGTCAATATCTGTTTTAGTAAATCCAGCTTTTCGAGGATTAAAAATTGTGATTGGGATATGTAATCCATCAACATGAACTTTTTGTGGTTGTGTTATCATCATCTGGTAAGAGTTTAGAGTCTGAGATGGGCTGTTTTGAAAACTTTCTCTCCTATGAATTGTGGGGTGCTCCAGTGTCAGAGATTTCAGCCATTTTGTATTCACGAACTACGTATGTTGTGCGAATATTAAACCCAGGACAAAAACAACATACAAACATGAATGTTGTGAAAAGGAAACTCTGAATTTGGAGCAATGGTACTGTATGTCATTCAGCTATCTTGTGTATCTGTATCATCTGACTTTTTTGGACGCCTTGACCCTGAAAGGCTGGTCTATTTGGTATGAGGAAATATAGGAAATACAGTTAACTCTCATCCCCACAGCTTTTTTTAATGTCAGATTTTCCCAAGTCTTTTGGAGTTTGTAAAATAGACTGATGAAATTCGCGTGGTACTGGGTGCTTTCAGTAATCCGGCCTGGCAAATTCAGTGAGTCAGTCTAATGTAAACATTCAGTTAAATACGAGGAAACTGTCAATGACATACCAGGGTGACAGCAAGGGTGGAAAATATGTTTTTTTAAAGAGTATTCTTTGGCAGTTCTTGCCTTTGTTGGACAGTTGAAGAGGCTGAAAATAAGGGGAGAGAGAGGAGTATCAAAGAGGAGTTGATTGTAATCATTTGGCTACCAAATGTTAAAGTTAAATTTTTGACAGTCCTACAGAAATGTTTGACAATTTTGGTAAAATGCTCTGTGTGGTGTTTGCATGTTCTCCCTGTGTTTACATGGGTTTGGTCCGGGGGCTCCAACTTGCTCCCACAGTTCATGTCCAGGACAGTCCGAGACATGCAGGTTAAAATGGCGACTCTAAACTGACCATAGGTGTGAATGTGAGTGTGACTGGTTGTTTGTTTCTATATGTCAGCCTTTTGATAGACTGGCAACCTGTCCAGGTTGTACCCTGCGTCTTGCCGATTGTCAACTGGGATTGGCTCCAGTTGCAGAGTTAGGTCTGTACCATAAATATGAGGCTACCACCAGCAGCCGGGTAGCTTAGCCTAGCATAAAACTGGAAACGGGAAAACAGCTCGTCTTGTTAGCTCACTAGCTTTAGAAGTGCTGGTACAATGTGCTGATTGTACTTTTGGGGACAGCCAGGCTAGCAACCTATGTCTGTTTAAGCTAAGCTAAGATAACAAGCCATCGCTTGTTGTTTTATACACTGTTTTTTTTTTTAATACGGATTAATCAAATGAGATATAACGTGTTAATTATTGAGCTTTAAAGAGGATTTTGTGACCTTTGGACAGAGCCAGACCTGCTGTTTCCACTTGTTTCCAGTCTTTGTGCTGAGCTTATCGGCTACTGGCTTTAGCTTCATATATACTCTCATCTAACTCTTGGTAAAAAAGCAAATAAGCCTATTTCCCATAACATTAAACTAGAGGGTTAGTTGCCAGTGCCAACACAGCCTCCAAAGGTATAGCAGTGTTTCTTGTTTTCCTTTCATTTTATTCATACAAACTTACTAAAATTAATTTCCTCAGCAGGCATATCATGACCTTACAGAGGCAAATGCCAGCACTATCACTCATAACAGTGAGAATTCAAGCTCTGACGCCTCTCAGATTTGCAGCAAAATATCTTCATTGAGAATTCCACTCCTCCTTTTTTTTCGGTTTTACTTGTTTCAGTTTTATCTACTGCACTGATTTAGGTCTGTGTGTCTCATAGAACCACATATATACAGTATATCGACAAATTACCTTCTTCTCTCTTTCAGTAAACTCTGGTCCAAGAGGAGAGTCAGGGTCCGTGAGAACATATTCCTGCTAAAAGAAAAGCACACCAGGTGAGAAAACACCTTCAGAGAAAATTGTATCAGTAGCTAAAAATAGCTTACGTGAGCACTAAATCAAAGATCACATCTCAGCTGGAGCTATTACAGTTTGTCAAGTGTGTTTTTTTCCACTTTGCAGGACCCCACCTCCATCCTAACCCAAGGAAAACCCAAATTTTTCAAGAAAAAAACTGAGGGTCAAAATCAAAAATGGACACTAGAAGATGACAAACAATGTTCGAGCTAGACGCCTCGAAGAATCAAAGACACTGAGTGAATGATTTCTGAAAAGATTAAAAAATAAGGAGTGAATGTCTGTTTATTCATCTCTCTTTCTCTCTCTCTCTCTCTCTTTCTCTCTCTCTCTCTCACTCCATCTTGATCCATAGTTGTGGCATGATGCTGTTTGATTCTGTAGAAAGTGACCATCGCCTATCGTGAATTCATCTTCTGTTTTTGAGTGTGAGATGGCAATATTGACACAATGAATTTATAGTTTTTAAATTGGAAAATGCAATCCTGTTCAGATCAAGAGAAGGATACCCCGACAAACATCCTCTCAGGTGATCCTACTGCAATTTAGACTGATAATAGAACATACTCTGCCTAGAAACATAACAATACAGTAGAGTCTGGAGAGAGGGAGGTTCACAGGGAGAATATAAGTGTATAAAGGGTAAATGAAATGTATGTTCTTAAGCCATAACAGACATGAGATGCACAAATGTGAATAGGTCAGACAATGAGACAATTAGCAAAGTGCTTTATGACAAAATCCTGTTCAAAGTGGGAAAAAAAGAGTTAAGCATTTGTGTTAATATGCATGCCAAAATCAACCATTTTAGAGTGAACGTCATGATATCAATCATCTACTGATGTGAAAGCTTGGGTAAGGACTTTGTAAAATGTGTGTATTTTATTTTTATCATTTTTTTATGATAACTGCTATTGTATGTATGTACAGTATGTATGTGTGTGTATTAAAATGTAAGTTCATTTCATACCTTGTTTTAAGACTGACTGTAATTTCATTTTAGGTTGAAAAAGGATATATGTTTTAAATTATGGACATTTAAGATATGCTACTTGTATGTGTACATTTTGAGAAAAAAAAACGAATTGTGTTATGATTTAAATTCATATTATTGGAGAGTAGTGATGATAATTGAATATGATAACAATAATGATAATGATTGTAAAAGCTGTAATTAAAAAACATACCTGTAAAAGGCTACTGAAGGAGTTATTTTGCAATTTCCCCTCACACTGACTGCTCACAGGTAAGTGGCTGTAAGTCTTCTTTTAGAAGAATATGAGCATAGATGCGTAGTTTGTCCTTGAAGTGTCAGTTTTACAGTAGCTTGAAGGCTTTGCGCTAAGGGGCGCAACTAAGGCCTGCAAAAATACCAAAAGACAGGGCATGTAGAGATTGAGGTGGGGAGGGGGGCTTAGAGAGGTGGTACACTCTTGGTTTACCTCTAATTCGGTCTCCTAATAGTGTGTATGCAGTAGTTTAGGTTGGCAGTGTTGTGTATACTATTATTATTATGCTGTATTATGCTAAAGTGTAAGAATATATTTATTTCACTCAAAATGAAATGGAATCTATATATGAAACACGGAAATAGACATATAGAGGACAAAAACTCAGCGTCTTTGTTGGCAGTTTCAGCTCTTTATTATTATGGCAACGAAATTGGCAAAGCAATGTATACTACAGGATTTTGCTCAGTCAAGGGTGAATTGTTCACCACAGGACTGGAAACGAGCCAAAACAGGAAGAGGAAACCCCAATGCCTTTTAGGCATGGCAAAGGTTATAAATAGTACTGGTGTTTTTATCCTAAACAGGTGAAGAAGAATAGGTGAAGGATTTTTTTTTTAATTATTTATTCAGTTGTAATTTTGCAACCTGAATTAATTTTTAACATGGAATTTTTTAATATTTAAATTTATCTGTACATATTCTCATACGCATCCTCAATGTATGAAGTCATACTGCATATGAAATGGAGTATGTCAATCTTTCCTGAGTTCAGTGTAAGATGGCATTTTCTGCCAAGTGTTTTTGACGAGAGCACAATGGTGGTGGCAATGCTGGAACTTCCTGTGCAACTATGCTCATGGAGGCTGAAAAAATAATCAGGAGAGTGCCATCTTCTGGCTCAGTTACATCTTTAGAACTGTATCCCATTTTCATTCATCGCATGGAATTTATTTGCTTTTACAAGCTGAATAATAACGTTTTTGTTCAGTTTCACTTCTGCTACATCATGTCAGTCATAATTATATAATAAACACAACATAAACATGGAGGAATATTTTTAAATGTTTATGACTGCAATTCTGTTTATATTTCTGTTTGTATTTCACTTACAACATTGGGAAATATATCAATGATCCAAGGCCTTAATTAAAATATATATACTGGGGGGGACATCACCAACCCCAATATTCAATATACTCAAAATGTTCCCTCCAATATTTTGATATAAAAAATATTTAAAAAAAAAATTAGCTATGCTACGACAGGCAACCATGTACCTCCGTCCAAAGTAATCATAAGCAATGTAATGTAATCATAATCATAACTAAACTTAAAAGATTGCCATTATTGTTACAACTGGTTCTAGTATTTCAATGAATTGCAGTTTTGCCTGTGGTTTGTCCAAGCAGTGCTGCCATACCCAAGCAGAGGCCGTTGCATAAACACTGTGGGTAGATACAATCAATGTCAAACACTGTCCAGTTTCTTTATTTCATTATGAAACAGAGAAACTGGACAGACTGGACCTTGAAGGAGTATGCCAGTCCTTTATCGGTGTGAACGATAAGCACAAAAAGGCCTTTGGATCCTAGACTCCTGAAAGATTAAGAAGATATTTTAAGTTTTTTTTCTCATCATTTTTAAATTTCTCCCAACAGAATCATGAGTAATTTATTTGACCTAAAGAATGTTGCTCTCTATAGACTCTGTTATGATTGATGAGCGAGCAAGTGAGAAAGTTATTTGTATGAACTGCTCCCTTTTGTAGCATCACAATGAAATAAAACAAAGGGGCTGATGCACTTTGAAGAGAAAGTAAAGCTTCTTGTCGATTCACCATGATTCTTAAGTCCACACGCTGACGTACAGCTTCTCTGGTGACTGCACAGCTGCAGTCCTGTAAACATTTGTCTTCCGCTTATAAATCAGTTTCACCCACTGTTTCCATCATTCTCTCCCACAAACACACACACATACACACACACACACAAACACACACACACACATCAAAATAACATAAACAACATAAAACCCCAAAACAGCACGTCACTAACACTTCCAATTATTGTTAAAATATATTCAGCAAATGACGCAGAGAGATATGTTTGGGTTACATCTTCTTGCAGTTGTGAAATGTGTATATTTTTTTGAAGCGGAAATCTGGATGGAAAAGATTCCTGGCTTACTATAAGCTTACTGTTACTGTTTTTGTCCATACATGATAAAACATAATTACTGATATTTGTCAGTGTGAACAAATCACAAGTCAAAATGAGGTGTGTTACTGTACCAAGATATTTCAGATAAAAAGGTAATTAATAGTGCAATGTGAGAATTCAATTAAAGGAGGGATATTATTGACCTTTTTTGACAAGAAACCGGACCCAGGTGCTTGTGTATAGCTAAGCAAGGAAATCAGTTTTCATACATTGCACATACAATATACATACTATTATTCTGAGTTCCTTGAGCAATGTGAAATCACTCGCTATAAGAGGGTAAATAATGGAATCACTGGGAAACATAAAATCCATACTTATATATACCCATTTCTTATGCACTTGTTTCGGAAGAATTCAAGCCCACCTGAACTTGTGAGAGTCCATAAACCCGACCTCACAAGCAACGCTTACTGTATAGGACACGGAAGAAGCCCATACATAGTGCGAGAACAGAGGGGTTCCTCTCAGCATTAAACCACAGTTTACTTATGTAGAAATGTCTGACTCATACCTTATTCTCATGAAGTAGGACCTCCTTCTCCTAGCTCCTTTATAAGGGCACAAAACTCGCTCCTGTTCAGAATTTGATCAAAAAGAACTTGTTCGTACAGAGCCATATATTTTCTATTTATTATTTATTTTTTTTATATTCTTATCTAGCTATATATTTTTATTTATTCCTTATTTATCTTCTTTAAAGAGTTCCTTAATCTCTTTTCCAAATGTATTTATCTCCACACACATCTTTCTCTTACCTGTCTTCTTTTCTCTTAATCCTTCCACTTCCTTTCTCTCTGTCATTTTATCTCACTGACTCCAACCCACTGTTAACCCTTAATAATCAAGTCAGAGAAGGGCATCTCTACACAGGTATTTATAATATTTTTCAATTTAGTAATTTAGGAATAGATACAATGCAAATATGGGAGTATTGATGAGATAATGTTGCTCTTTAACACCTTGAATTCTTCATTAAGCTGATTTCTTTCTTTCCTCTTGATGCAGATAACCACAGGAGAGGCATGTATCTGCAAATGACCCTGGATGGGAGAGTTTCAGGAAGTGATGTTCAGACACCTTACAGTGAGTATTTTTAGTAACAGACAGCACATTCGGGGCCCAATTTAGCATAGTGTTCTTTCAAATACATCCACACAATATACTGGATAATTTGAGGCCCAGAAAATTGAGACCAGCAGGAGATTTATGAAGAAGAATGTATTTATGTTTCTGTTTTTCCAGGTGTGCTGGAGCTGAAGTCAGTTAAACCAGGCCATATAGTCATCAAAGGACAGTCATCATCCCTGTATCTCTGTGCGGACAGTGGAGGCCGTTTGACTGGGCAGGTACAGTAAGCAAAGAAAACTTTAATATCCTAAAATCTTTGTCCGTCTAGTCATTCACGGACAGTTTACATCTTTTGTCACTTTCAGAGGCAATACACAGAGGTTGACTGCACCTTCCGAGAGCTGCTGCTGGCAGATGGATACACCCGTCTCCTTTCCTCGCACCATGGATTCCCTGTGTCTCTGGCATCAAAACTTTCCCCGGAGCGACACACAGTCCCCTTCACTCGATTCCTACCACTTAGGAATACTCTGACAGGGGAGAGTGTGTCTGAACAACCAACAAACAGTCCGAGATATTTCAACGTGGACTCTGATGACCTTCTCGGAATGGGCCTGAATTCTATGGTCAGTCCTCAGTTCTCAATGGAAAAGTAAAGAAAATGAACTGCACTGATCTTTAACTATATATATATATACCCTCTAAAAACATATCTTTTTAATGACCAGGTACAAGCTGCAGGCTTGATTTTGTTATGAGATGAGCAGCTTGGTCTTTTTGGTTCTCAACAGCTTTCTACGAGGGCAATAGAATTGTAACTTATTTATTTATTGTTTGGGTGTGTTGTATTTGTAGTGATTATTTAAAGAAATTTGACTACAGGTTGTGAGATTTCATGGTTAGTAGTTTGAAAGCATGTTTGTGTGTGAGGAAGAAATGTTCCATATTGCAACATCGTTTCGATATGTTTTGGTATGTGAGGAAAATCTGGAAAGTCCAGTAAGCTCATGTTTGTATTATTCAAGAAGTGTTTATCAGACAGACTGGAGAGAGGTTTGGAATGAAAATAAACATTACATAAATTTCACTTTCGTTTTTCTACCTCTGTCATGCAACGACACAGCAGTTCAATGAAACAAACAAACCAGGAAGTATATATTTACAGAATGGTCATTCTGACCAATGATCACAGCTTTTGTGGTGGAGGAGTGAGGAAATGAGCTGATTATTGTGAGAGCAGGAGCGCTCTCTACTGGACAAATAAGTAATGTGGGAAAGCGGGCCATGCTCTCTAAACCAATTTGCTTATGGGCTCTGGTGATCATCTGAGTCTTGTGTCTTTGAGTTGGGCAAACCTACAAAAAAATTTCTTAGTTGTTATTCAGTATATATACAATTTAGTGTATATGTATTGATTGTATGTACTGGTATTTCCCTACTATGTATGTTGCATTCTGCAACTCTATAGTTCTGGACCACAGTCATAAATTGTCTTCATTTTTTAATTGTCTTTATTGCGAGTTATACAGCCACTGCACTTAGTAAGAGAGGCAGGGCTACAACTCAACAAATATTTTTTTTATTTTTTACTGAAACGAGGGTCGAAAAACGGATTGTAAAGCCCTTTGAATCAAATTTATGATTTTACATTTTGGGCAATATAAATAAAATTGACTTGACTTGAAGTTGATCTTTGAACTGGAGTTAACTTGGGTCCAAAATGTGTTTCAGTCAAGGCCTCCACATATTTCCTTAATTCTGTTCAAAATAAATACCCTCACTTTAAAATAAAACCCTCACTGGTCTTTTATTTATTTTCTCCATAGCACTGAAAAAGGAGGGTTAGAGGAGGAGGGCTGTAGATATTTCTGTCGTGAATATTGTTTTCATATGAATGTTTCTGATGTAAAATTAGCAGCAGATGTAATTGCTGTAGCTACTATTTGTATTTTTTTTGTGTGTTTGTTTTTTCCTGCATTATGACAACTTTCAATTTGGTTTAGCAGGAACAGGTTCGACATAAAAATTCAAACACTAATAACTGCATCCTTTTAGCCCTTTTTATAGACAAAAACAGGCAATTTGCTTGTAATATGGTTGAAAATGCTGCAGGCATTTTTTGTTTGTTTTTTCTCTCAGTGTTGCTTCACTGATTGATCACATTTTTATCCCACAGTTAAGTTTATTTCAATGTATCTTCCCTTTACTGACTGTTAAACCAACATCTATAACACAAACTAAAACACATTATTGATGCAGTTTACTCTAGCGATGCTATTGTTACATACCTTTCATGGGTCATTACTGTGATGTTGTGGAAAGACTTATGTGTTCCTTTGAAATTGAGAGCAATGTTATTGGAAGCTACTGCTTATAGCGGCTTAGTAGCTATGGAAAAGGTCGGTCATGGCCATAGAAAAAGTGAAACACAGATTCAGTCTGGCAGACCTCACTGATTACATGCTGTGCTTAGAGATGCAGTAGCCTTAGCAGCGAAGGATTAGGTATAATTGTGTTTCTCTAGTTTTTTATATTTCATATACTGAAACAACACAGCTATATCTGATTGGGAATTTTTTTCTTTTTCAGTGGCACCAGTTAAATCTTTTCTCTAAACAATTACTCCATACCACAAGCAACCATAAATAACACAACTAATTTTAAGAAAATTAATAAAATATAATCTTTATTAAAAACACTGAGCGCATAAATAAGCAGATAAATAGAGAACTCGTGCCATAGCAATCAAAACATGCCTCTTCAACACTAATACAGTAGGTAACACTGAGTCATTAAGTAATGCTACAGTGTTGTATTACACTATGATAAAGGTCATGTCAGTCGCTTCAGGTCACATAAGCCAAAACTACACAAGTGTGAACTTTGTACATAACATACAGAAGAATGTTGAGAATGTGGGGTTGGATTACAAGAGATATCAGTCTGTCTTCAATGACAGCTCTGCTGGTGTTTGGTTGAGTTTTGATGAGACATGACATCTATATCGCCAATAATCTATCTGCTTCCACTCCAAACATTAAGGCACAAAGTGACAGTACTAAGACATCATAGTTTGAAGGCACAGACATTCAGAAAGTTATTTTCATCTCAAACACAAGCCGATAGCATTAATAAATAAAACAACTCATACTATATTTATATTATGACCCTGAGAATGTAAAATTTACTAACTGTCTTTTTCTTGCTTTTGTGAAGCTCTATTATACAAAAGTTGCTTTTCAGTGACATTTAGTTGGCTGGTGTTGCAGTAAATAACTATAAATGAACAAGAAAAGGCAATAAAAGGTTATTAGTAGCTACATTAGTGTTAAAATTATGGTTGAAACAATTCAGCAGTTTCTGTTTGTCATTTTCTTTTTGCTAGTTTCTCTCTCCAGGACCTGTACTGCTGATCTGTGAACTCATCTTTATTCACTTGTGCTTCATTTTGCTTTTTTATTCACTATTTCCCTTACAGTCTCATCCTACTATGTCTTGACAAGTGTACAAAACACACTCACCCTCCCTAAACCTGAGTGACCAGTGGCTCCCTCAGATACATATTTCCCCTTCTGAACTCAGTGCTCTGCCCTGTACACAGTCCACCCAGCAGAGTCCCATTCAGAGGGTTACAGATGCCTTCAATGGCATAATAATCTCCCTCAGGATCCCTATCCCCTTCATCTATTTCCTCCCATTCTGGCTCCTCGTCCTCCCACAGTGTTGTCTTGACATGGGTGTATTCAGTTTGATCCTCACATTCAGTCTCCCGATGGTAGAAGTAGCTAAAATTGGATACTATGACAGGCACTGGCAGTGAGATGGTAAGCACGCCAGCAATGGCGCACATTGAGCCCACCAGCTTACCCCACACTGTTTCTGGGTACATGTCACCATAGCCCACTGTGGTCATGGTGACAACTGCCCACCAGAAGGCATGTGGTATACTGATAAAGGCTGTGTTGGTGTGGTCAGCCTCAGCAAAATAGATGGCACTGGAGAAGAGAATGACACCAATAAAGAGGAAAAAGATAAGCAGGCCCAGCTCACGCATGCTGGCCCTCAGTGTCTGACCAAGGATCTGGAGGCCCTTAGAGTGTCGAGACAACTTGAAGATCCTGAAAACCCTCACTAACCTGATGACTCTTATGATAGCCAAAGATGTTGCTGGACTGGCGTCATTATCCTTGGCCAGCTCTGTTCCCAGAGTGACAAAATAGGGCAGGATGGCACTGAAATCGATGATGTTCATGATATCCTTGAAGAAGTGCATCTTGCTGGGCGAGCAAGTGAAGCGCATGAGGAGCTCGAAGGAGAACCAGCATATACACATGGTCTCCACTATGAAGAAGGGGTCGTGGAATACACTGTATGGAGGAGGCATGTTCTCAGATATATTCTTTGCTTGGGAGTGGTACTTGTAAAAATATTCCTGAAGTGGAGAAGACAGGAAAAATATAAAACATATGTTAAATATAGCAGTATCACCATAACAAGAATGAAAATACACAACTAAAAAAAATTCAATTTTGCAAATTGTTCTTCAAATAATAAATGATAAAATCCCACTCAAAGGAAAAGCTCAACATTTACGGAAATATGCTTATTCGCTTATTTAAAGAAGATTTATACTGTACCTCTCTCAAGTCTGTATGGTCATTATGAACCTAAAACCGGCAGTTAGCTTAAAATCCACCTACAAGCACCTCTAAAGTTCTCTAATTAATACATGATATCTCATTTCTTCAATCTGTACAAAAACCAAACATGTAAAAATATATTGTGTGGCACATAACCCTTGATAAAAGGCTGAATTGACATGTACTGGCTAGAAAAGAAAATATTTTTTTTTAACTTTGGACAAAGCCAAGCTAGGTGTTTCCCTCTCCTACCAGTCTGCTGAGCTAGGCTAACACGCTAGTGGCTCCAATTATGTATTTACCATATAGACATGAGCAGTACCATCTCATCAAAGTCTCAGCAAGACATTGAATAAAAAGTAGTTAACAAACTACTGCTGAGCTTCTGCTTTCGTGGTGTCCTAAGGAACTACACTGAATTTTAGTAAGTTGCCCACTATCTCATTGGTTCTCACTTTTGGAAGCATCATAAAAGCGTCCGACAACTGCAGCTTTATGCTTCGATCATAATGTTACCAATCTCTTTTTCAGTCCACCTGTCATTCCATCTTCCGTGTCAGTTAGCATTACATTCAAGCATTAGATGGTAGCCATTTAAAACATCGAGCTAGAAGCATGAAAATAGATGATATGGATATGAAAGGATCAGTTCAGCATGCTGTAATGGGCGGTGTGTAACATGTAAAGCTGCAGGGCAGTATAAAGAAACCTAGCGTAATCCTTATGACTTTCAGTAGCAGGTCAGTGACAGTGTTTATTGCTAAAGGTGGACATCTATGTGTCAATCTGCTCCCAGGGCTCTCCTAAGACTAAATATAACCCTGTGAGATCTCTGAAGAGAAACATGAGAGAGAGTTTTGGTGTACCGCTCCTCATCCATCTCCACCTTCGTCGCTATCCCATCTCCCTGACCACTGCAGCCGTGTAACATTGCTAATGGAGTTCAGTGGGTCTACCGCTGACTTTGGACGGGAGCAAGTTACAGTACTTTCCTGGCAGCTCACTTGTCCGGCCTAGCACAGCAGTCCTGGACAAAAGTGTTAACATGACCCCACATATGCTACTCATCCTGTGATACCTTTTAGTCTCAGGTTCTGAGCCACTGAAAGGCCTTGGTTCACCTTTGTCTGTGTTTTTGTCACTAGTGTGACCTTTCATTAACACACCTGTCTCTTCACTACGTCTTTCTTTTCTCTCCCTTTATTTGTATATCAGGCCCCACCCGTTACTCCCTGTACCCTCCCTGTACCCTGTATCAAATTTAACAGCCGACTAAAATAATCACACCATAAGCTTCTCTCAGTCTGTCTCTCTCTTTCTGTCACTCTCTCTCTGGTCTGCTTCCAGACATATTGGCCAATAGTTCTAGCCATGTCAGTATTTTTCCTCTAACACACTGTAGTACTCACCACGTGTGTGTTTACTTAAACACCTGCTTCCAATGATATCATGTTTCCTTTTCACCCAAGCAGTCACACACATCCCATTAAAGACCTTATACCCTGGTGGTTTGATTCAGGCTAAATTAAAAACTTTGAGCAGTGTTACTGTCTCCTTTTTAACAAATAGTACTGAATTAATTGGTGTGATATTGAACATAAAACCATGATATAAAAATATGAAAAAGATTGAGAAGTAGACTTATTTTCTAGAGAGAGACCTACCAACAATATCTTCTCTAATGTCAAATTCTTTACCTTCAACCTACCCATCCCATACTCGGCACAAATTTTAGATTTGATTTAATCTAATCCACAGTTTCCTCTGTCTATAGCATTCCCAGTTCTTTTTATACTGCCACCCATTCTCTCACCCAAATAAATGCCTTCAAGGTGACTAAATAATTTGTTTAAATGAAGAATACTTACCATCGTCCCTCCTCATAGCACCATTCACCTGACTTTCCTGAGATTTGGAGACTTTAATACCCTTAAAAAGTCTATATATCATTATGCCTCTCGAACATACAGCAACACTTCATTCAAATCTCCTACCTCTCGTGTCTCTTTCTCATTCCTGAAGTCAGGCAGTGTCTCCAGGCAGAATATGAGGATGGACACCACAATGACCATAACACTGATAATGGCTATGATACGTGCGCCGGATGAGGACTCAGGGTGCTCAAACAGCATCCACAGTCTTTTCTGGATTGCATTGGACGGCAGAGGCCTTTCCTCCTCTTTGGGAAAACCTTCATCCTCCTTGAAGCGGTTCATGATTTCCTCTCCCAGCTCATAGAACATCAGCTCATCCATGAAGATGTCCAGGGGTATGTTCGCTGGCCTCCGAAGCCTCCCACCTGACTGGTAAAAATACAGAATGGCATCAAAGCAGGCCCGATTGCGGTCCAGGAACAGCTCATTGCGAAGCGGGTCAAAGTACCGTGACCTACGCGTGGGGTCACCAAGCATGGAGTCAGGGAACTGGGCTAAGGTGCGAAGCTGAGTTTCATAACGCATCCCTGAGACATTGATGGCGAGTCTTTCACTCAACGCCCATCCACTCCTCCATAGAGACCCAGAACGTCGACTTTCTTTCTTCTTCTCCTTTTCATTCCCTTTGATCTCCTTCTCTCCTTTTTCCTCACTGTTGAGCTGGTTCTTCAGCTGTTTATCTTTCTCTCCATCTTTCTTTTTCCTTCTGCCTCCTCTTTCATCCTCCTGTGGGTCACTGCTGTCCATCCTTTGAAGTACCCCAGACCAGGGAATGTGGCAAACCACTCTCCTGAGAATTTGGAGAACAACTGGACTTAAAAGCAAACCGGGTCTGAAACCTGAGTGATAGTTCCATCAGTGGATTTGGTTTTCAGTTGATAAGAATTACAGATGGCAATAGAAGCAAATGGCTTAAGGGAAGATACTGTAGCAGTGTCTGGTTGTTTACAATTTCCATGACAGATTTAATCACAGTTAAATATACTCACTCACTCCAACATTTGCTAAAAACTCTTTGAAATAATAATAATAATCATAATAATAATAATAATTACTTATTTAAAAGGTGATCTGTGGATTACTGTGGATAAAAATTACAAACAACAAGCCATGTTAGTGCCCAGTAAATGAGATGAAAGTATTTACTCACTAAATGTAAAACAGCTGCTGACAGATACAAATGGCAGCATGAAAAATCACATTGTCCGTCTCATGGCTCATCAGGTTGTCCGTCTTTCTCTCTGTCATCGTTTCCATCTGTCATGTACACAAAGTCGTTCTTTGTCTCTTACCTTCAACTGACATACACACGCACAGTCACGCACACACACACACACACACACAACACACACACACTCACACACACACACACACACACACACACACACACACACACACACAGGTCCAATGCCAGTCCAGCCAAACTCTCTGACCACGTTATACACAACTTGTTCTTCCAGTTGTTTGCTCAAGGAACATCCACGATCATGCCCAGTCCCTTGCTGCCTCACGTTGTCTGCCTTAAAATTTTTTTGGGAATGCTGTCGTGTTGAAATTCAATCTCTACTAGACCCCTCCAACCCCTCCCTGTCCTTTCCCTCCATTTTAGCTATGGGGCAAGACAACCTTCAACCTCCCTATCAAATGTCACCCCTGCCTGGCACTGTGTGGTGTGACCCCCTCTAACAAGCATGGTACTCTGACAGACAGAGGTCCCTCACTGTACTTCACTGACTCAAAATTATTTGATTTGAAGGTGTATTATTTAAAAACAAAAACCAATGGAACTTATACTCTCGCAATAGTCATAAGCATAAAATATTTAATATTAGATTACTACATTTAATTGCTTATTTTATTAAATGACTAGTATATATATATAGTATTACCTGAAACTAATTTACATTATTATGGCGGATCTATACTGGCATGGTTTGGGTTAATAATATTTTAATATTATGTAAGATAAAGGACAAATATTTTAGTCCTTTTTTCTATAGCTATAATTTATAATATCTGTTATCTAGATCAAAACAATCACAAATCCATGAGAACATGACATTGCATTAAGACAAATCAAGAAAATGTTAACAGTTATGTTCACAGAACTTATATAGTATAAGATATAAAATGTTAGAAAATTACTTCCCTTTTATGTGAAAGTGACTCTACAATATGTTACCCATGTAAAGCAAGTTGTTTGCACGTAAAACAAGCTGGTAATTAAATTTTCTCTTTGGTATCATCTAAGACCACCAAACATTTCCTTACTATAGAAGGAATTAGAGAAAGAAAAAACACAGCAAAAACCCTCAAAATGCTGCAATTAATTTCCCAACAGGCCTGCTCTCTTAAAATGATTTTTTTTTTAAAGATTGTTTACTATCATTAAACAACATCTGCAAAACCAACATAAATATAATACATTTACCATATACTACTAAATATGATACATTTACAGCTGTGCCCTCATCTTGAAGTCAACTGAAGACACAGCTGCAGGTTCAGTGATGATTTTCTTGCCTCCGTGTTCTGGTGTGTCCTCTCAAACAAGCAACTGGGTAAAAGTAGCCAATCAGAATGCACACAGGTAAGTCCGAGCTCTGACACTTACCTTTATGCACTCATTAGGCAAACCCCCCGTTGCTTCGTTTGCGTGTTTTTTACTATTGCAAGTTAGCTACTAGAAATAGGGTTTACGCGCAGAGACAGCGAAGTTTGATAGTATTTGTTTATAAATTTCAGAGCTTTCTTTGGTTGTGTCATTAAAAACCATCATGGCAAACAAGAGTATGTCCTTGCCAAGTGCAGCTTGAAGGACATTTGTTGGTGTGCCTCAAAGGCAGAGAGCAACAAAGGCTCATTACATTATTATATAAGATATAATAATAATTATTATTATATTATGTTATTATATTACACTATTAGGGTAATATGCCCTCCTTCAGTCCATGTAAGTATGAATGTTTTAATAAATTAAGACTCTCAATTTGTGTGTTACTTGTTGAAAGGGAGTAGGCTAAGCTGTTGTAGAGAAGTATAAAATAAGATTTATTTTTGGCTCACAAGACCTTTTTCACAGCAGACATTTTTACTTGTCTTAATTTATGTAATTAATAACATTAAAGATGGCTGAATTCCATTAAGTGCCACAGTAAACTATTCAATCAGCCGGCACAAACATGGTAAGTGGAATGCAGCCACGATTAATTATTGAATACACCTGTGCTTTTCCTGCTATGACTTGTTGTTTGTACAGCAGCGCAATAATCATCATTCAGCAAATGCAAGTTTTATTTAGCTTCGTCCCATTTTCCCCCTCATTTCAAGGACAATGATGCTTTGAATTCAAAGAAAATTGGACCCATGTCAGCCTCCTCTTTACCATCGCCTCCAAATCATGAGCAGCACCCGCCAGTGTCTCAATCTGTTGCTCGTCCGCACAGGATTGCTATGTGTCAAACAACATGCTTCAGCAGGAAAAACAGCCACCACTGAATATTAGGTATGTATGTCATCTAGGTAGTTGTAAAATCATGGCGTCTGCTACAATACAAAGGGACGACGTAATATACTTACTACAAATAGACACATTAGTATAGATATCCCTTATTTTGTGGTTACAATTTCTAGCAAATACATTTGCCAGTAGCCCAAAGAGATAATCTGCAGGGAAAGAAAAATATTTTCTATTGAAACACTGTAAAACTAAAATGGTTCACGCTGTTATATTTAATGATACAACTGTCAGCAATTTAACCTATTAGCCATGAGTTTGTGATGTGTATATTTTAAGGTATACCAGCCAAAAAAAAAAAAAAAAGAACAGCACCAAAACATGTGCAAAAAAGACAAAATTTGCCCTTGAACAAAGGATTCAAATATAAAATATGTAAGATATGAAATGGAATCACAGAGTTGTGTCACATTGCATACCACTTGATAATAATAAGGTGTTTTTATTGAGGGCAAGTGCTTCCAAATTTTCATATCATTTTGAATTGTTATTTGAATTTGAAACAATAAAATAAACTACAAACAAAAAAGAACAACAAACAAATAATAAAGAGTAAATCAACCAATCAATCTGATTTACTGTTATTAGTCATTGGTCTTCATCTATCTGAATCTACCAAAGCAGACACTACAGAGTATTACCACCAGAGGGAGGTGATGTTTTGGCACAAAGGAGAAAAAAACTGAAAGAGGCCTCTGCCGACATTTCCTCATAGCTGCCTGCAGTCACAGAAGAAATACACTGCTCACTGGGCTGCTACATTACATTCCCATTTGATCACATATCATGTCATCAAGGTGATCTAACTCAGACTGCTTACTATGAATCTGATGACCCTTCATAAATCAAGTGTGGACAAAGTAAAACTATATCAGGTATTAATCAAATGCAGTAAGGAATTCTCTAGGGTTTTTTGTGTGTGTGTGCGTGTGTGTGTGTGTGTGTAAAGGATGTGGATATTCAGTGATGGCTGCACATACAACCACAGGTGCATCACCATAGCAGATATGTCTGAAACAGACAGTGGGTATCCATAAGTAGGTAACAGATGACTCATCAGACCACCTTACTATTTCTTGCCATGGGGTCCTTACAGCAGCATATGCTTCAGTGCCTTCATCATATATATATATATAAAAAAAGCATTACTAAGATTGTTTAGAAAATTTTGTGCATGTCAACTTTTCAAATTGTTTGTCATAGCTAAATTGTTGGGATTTTCAAACGTTTTCCCCTTTCTATAAATGAAAGTTTCTATGTCCAACGCAACTGTAAATGAGACACTGACTAATTAAATCTTGTGAAACCACTTTTTAACACTGTTTATTGGTATTCTAATTATTGACTCGCCTCTGTAGCTGCTTTTCTAAATCTGATTTAGTGACTTCAAAATTACATTGAAAATGTTGGTTTTAATTTTGTCCATCCTGTTGCCGCCTCCTGTTTTTCTCCTCTTCCCCAAATCTTTGAAATTTTTTTCTTGAGTCCAAGAACACAATCATTCTTTATCAGTTCAGTTAAAAAATATATCATGTTGGTGTCTGGTTTCATGGATTTTAGAAGTTACAGTTAAAGTTATTTGACATCAAGCAAGGAAAACAGCACTTACATTACCTCATCATGCTCAAATACCATGACACAGTTACAGATGACCTCAAAATTATAGATTACCTTTACGTGTCAAGCCTTTATTTTAGAAGCTCAAAAAGGGTTTAATGCATCGGTCTCTGGCTAAAAAAGAACCTTAACAGTTGGACCTTCTTGGAAATGCTGCCATCTAAATACGCTATGTCCTCAAACTTCCAGTTAAAAATTTAATGTGTCATCCATCAGTATCTTGGAAGACTTTAGATTTTCATTGTGTCCTCACTTCAAATCAGATTATATCAATCCCTGTATTGTGATATCGTGTTCCTGACAGGCTGATGTTAACTGACAGTCAGTACAGGATGTTATAGTAGCGGCTGGTATGCACAGGAGCCCACATTTCATCACTTATAAAGCTTAAACAAACTGACACACCATTGATGTCACTTTTTCATTTATTTTAAGTTCATTTCAATGATTTTAAGCAATTTTAATGTTTCTGAAAAAGCATTTCATGACTGTTAATCAGTTATTCATTCAAGCTGCTATGGAGATTGGTTCACATTAGATCGCATTGACATTCATACATTTTAAGTCTCAATAGTAGAAATATGTTCAATTATGACACTTTATTGATATGTTTCTATTTTTTCTTCAAAATATAAAAAGATAGATCATGAACATTCCATTGAAATATACTTTATACAGTTCTTGATGAGTTGTTCTTTGTGTTCCAACATTTCAAAAATAAAATCCGGCATAAGTCACAACCAGATGCTCCAGTGACCACCTCTACTCCCCATTCACTCTCCTACTAAGACTGCAGTACAATGTACTAGTACCTAAGTCTGTTTTATACAATTTGATGGCATGTAACATGAACATACATCTGTTATCTTTGGAATGCTTACGTGAATGCATGATGTTAGTCTGTAATATTAGATGTATGTATATTGGTATGACTTTTGTGGTGTGTATCACATTATTTCTAATTAAAATAAGATATTAAATATATTAGAAAAAATCTATTTAGTACGATAACATTTCCTCTAAAACAACTCTGCTCTTATGACTTTGTAAAATAAAATATTTTTAGATTAGTGTGATTGCTAAGTCACTCTATGGAAAGCCACAGAGCCACTATACATATGGTTGCAATCATCTGGACTGATGACAGAACATCTGTGTCTCAGGGAGCATACAGTAAGTGTCGATCAGCGGCATTCGTGGTGCAGATTGCATACAGTGTCCTCAATTTAAAAAAAAAAAAACATTAAACATAAACAGGCACATAAAGAAAATACATAGGATATCATTAAGGATGTGTCATCCAAGGACCACATAACACCTTCCAAACACCTGGAGAGGACATGTCATAATATTGTCACTTACTCGTAGTAGCTGTTAGGTTAACATTGGCACCTACTTAACATGTAAAGCATTTTTGTTTTTGTTTTTTGGTTATGTGAGTGTTACACAGGAAATCTCTCACATTTTATAACAGATTGCAAACTTTAGAAAATAAAACAGACTTAGCACTCTCAACATTGTAACTCATTCTGTTCAACATGACTAAATCAAATGGCAGTATTATGCAATAGAAAAGGAAAGACATCTTTTTCAGCCTGGCATTGGCAGAGCAGTCACAATGTAGAGAATGAAGAAATGGCAACCTTAACAGTGATAAAGAAAGAAAAAGACAGTACTTGGCCATAAAAACGAAAACAGCTGGGTGGAGCACAAAGTTTTTGCAAGTGTGCACACCACTGCTAGAAGTTTACCTCTGAAATATTCATAACCATCTTTGTGACCATCAAAGCCATAGTTGCTTAATGCCTTCCAAAATGGGAACTGAAATCCGGAGTTTTAAAGAGATAAAGGACCAAAACAAAATCCCATGGACCATTTTTGCAAATAGATAAAAGTAAGTTCAAGACCCTGTAAAACCAGCGTAGACTCAACAGAATTCTTGAATAGTCTCTGTAGTCTACATCATGCCATTGAGTCTCATATACTGGTGAGCCTCCAACTGCAATGTCTCAGGGATGGACAGAGGACCATTCAGCTGCCTGAGCTGAGCCCTGAACCAGCAGGGCCTGAAACTCACTTGGAATACCAAAACCAGGACGAGGTGCTTGGAAAGCACTCAACAATGAGATGCTTTTTTTTTAGCATGACTTTTTACATCAATCTCCCCTCAGTGGACACTGGTGTCTCTCATCTTTTCTGTCTCACAACACTTAAAGTACTTCACTGACATCATTTTGGAAGCTCTGGGTCTCTTTGATTGGTGCTCACATGACTGTGTTCTGTGCTGTAATGAGCTGCCAACTAGCCAGCCGGATGACAGTAACTCCATGGATAACGACAGATGCAAAGACCTGGCCATCTAAAAAACGAAGACGAGCTACCTTACACACTCATGCTGACACTGCGAGTGTGAGTAGTTTTCAGTTGCCTCTGGGAGGAAGACGTTTCTGCTCTACAACACGGCACAGTGTTCATAGTTATCAGGACTGGATTCAGGACAAACAATGATAGGAGGCTAAGGGGATATGTCAAGACTCTGTTCCCCCTCAAGAGATTATCAAGTCATAATGCATGCGTTTTTTTACACATCACTGTGAGGTGTTCACATTATCGTTGTCTATATACTAGAATTTATTATGTTAGAAGGAAAATAGCAAAACACCTACATCCACACACACCATCAACACACCTGAGTCCTTTAAACCACACACAAACTTTGGAATGGCAGTTGGTTCCATGCAAACCTGAAATCTCTCTTGACTGTTCGCCAACACAGTATAGTATCTCTCATTGTCTGTTATTGGTCTTTATTGGATAACCTGCACTTGTACTCCCATTTTTCTACTTAGGACTTGTGGAAAAGAACTGCCTATCTCAGCAAAATCCTGCCATGGGACATCTAACGCCTTTACGAATCTTTTTAACACTGAGGCGTTGAAGATACTCTTGAGGTTCTCCGTTTGCCCTGCTACAATCAAGTGACAACTCTTGTATTATTGCCAAAGAAAAAAGCAAACTATGTGTACTAATCAAGCAGTCAAAGTTGTGGTAGGGAGAGCTTTTGTTTTAGAACTGCTGCTGTTGCTGCTGCTGCTACAGTAGTTGTGCAAATGATTCAAGGAAGAAAAGACGAACTTTGTGAATTGTGACATTCTTTGCGCAAATGCTATAGTTTGGCAAAGTCTTGAATGGTCGCTGTTGATTGAACGGTTATAAAATATACTGCTCAATGCATTACAAAGTAAAACTATTGAAAAGACTGGAATGAGGAATGTAGGGCAGTAGTAGCAGAGAGATTTCATCAAACAAAACATAGTTCAGGGTGTACTTTGCAAACATACATGTTTCAATATTCACATTTTTTTACTTTTCAAAACAAAATATAGCTCTTCTCTTTCATTATAATCTTTTTTAAAACATTAATTGCATATAACATTTTTTTAATTTATTTTATATATACTTTTTGTATCTCTAGCACCCTTGTCTTCAACTAAGGGCTTGCAGAAAGACAGTCATGCAAAGTAGTCATGCTGGTAAACAAAGTTACAAAAATGCATTATCTTTTTTTTTTTTCATTTGTTTATCTCAGCGTCCATCCTTTGTCATCCCCAAGTTTTTCGTTGCTCATTGTCTTTCAAAAAACATTTTCCCGGTGCGTGTGGGGAATCCACCTTTGCCCACCCCTTGTGACAAAATATTCGCTTCCCATCTTTTTCCAGAACTTTGATCCCATTTCATGATGCAAAATTTTCTATTCACATTTGCATCTGATTTTTTTTTTTCTTTATTCCATTCCGGACCTTTTCTGCTCAGAAACTTTCTCCGAAGCCATGGATAGTTGATTTGTTTATCAAAATATAGATTTGTTCTCTTTGTACACTTCCACACTTGCTCTGCTCTTGGTCCATTTCTTCTCATCCTCCCCTTTCCCCAAGGGCTCTCCTGATGAGCCATCCTTATCTTGACATCGACTTGCCAGTGAAGCAGTCGTTGGCAGCAAGAAGGTAAAGAGAGAGATGGGGCAGTATGCATCTGGGGATTCTTGTGCCTATTTGGCAGTGTTGGCCTTCATGTTTTGGGGGAACATTTATCTGATTGGTCCCTTTCAAACTGATAACACATAAATTCCAGCTAATGGACAGTTTTATGTGACATAAAAAGTGCCTTTGTGGTAGAGGTGTCCTTTTCGTTGTAATTTAGGTAAGCAAATATCCTGTGATATTAAAGAAAGACTGACAATTGTCCCTAGGATTTTTGTCTCCTGGACTCAGTCTTTTTGCTCCTCAAATACTGAGAACTGTGTCAGTCAGATATGGGAGAAATACTTGTAATAGTCAATTGTGCATACAGGGATGAGATGCTAGTGGCAGTTAAAGGACTAAGTTCTTTTAGAGGAATGACTTTGTACCAAGCAGAGACAATGGCCAGTATGAGGGTGAGTACAAACCTCATCCTAAATGGAGTATTTCTCCTAATCTACAATACATTACAGAAGGTCATTCAGCAAGTGCATGCTACAGGACCTTTGGTATCCCACATGGATTTTCGGGCTATTCCGTGTCAGTACATGAGAGATAACGATAAGTCTTTTTCCACCCCAACATTTTCTAATGGTGAATGTGCAGGTGAGCCTAAATGTACAGTAAATGTCATACATGATCTGTTCGAGCTGATGCTACATGTGCTTCACGTGTTGTTTTTGATTATCTCAGTACTTGTGAGGAGGGCAGTGTTTTAACTCCGATAGAAATGAATGGAAGACATAGGTTCAGTGGCAAACATGCTATACAAGTGCTAAACTTTAATGAGGGACTAAAGTATGCTTGATTGTGATTGATTTCGTATGCACTGTTTATATTTAGGGTATCTCTTTTTTTTGGAATGTCAAGTGTTAATGAGTAAGACCAATCCTTTTTCTCTCATGTACTTTCTATACATATTTTTTTTTCATCACTGGAAAGGAACCCAAGAGGAAAATGACATCTAAAAGATCCCTTGAATGCATAAATTCCTCTCTCTTGGAACTGTTGATGGATTAAGTCAAGTTATTTCCTAGCCAACAAATGCTACAATATGTTAGCAGAGATGCTACATTGTTCATTCAGTCCTTTGTGAAGACAAGTGTTTTTTTTTTTTTTTTCTGAAACTTGTGAAGTTGCACAGTTGTTCAGCACTGTAGATGATACTGAGTTGGTCATCATACAAGATGGCGAGTGTAATGTTGTCAGAGAGATGTCATCTGGAATGTGTAATCAGGAGTCTTTTTCTCTCCCAAAGTGTGTCAGTGCAATGCTCAGTCAGTTTGCCGAAAAAAGAGAAGAAAAAAAAAGGGTCAGTCAGGCAGTAGTCAAAAGTATGGTCAGAGTTCCAAGAGGCTGCTTTGGTAACAACATGAGGAGCAGACCATATGATTTTTTAATTCATGATTAACCTCTGGTCTCTCTCTTGTCACCCCAAAGATCTCCTTTAAACTGTCCATCCGTGTCACACCTGTCGCTTACGTGGCTCCTGCCGCAAATTTGTGTTTACCGGTTACTGACTCCTCATTAGAGAGAAGGCGAATGCTAGAAACTTAACACTGTGAAGACAAGAACAGAAAACCATTAATATTAAGTTCACAGAGAAGAACAGACATTATTTGTAAGAAATCATTTTCAGTGAAAGTGAAACTTGACTAAACCTGTAACATTACGAGTAAGCACGTGTATCTTGATTGGTTTATAGAAGTGCTTGACTAATATAAAGCAATCTTGTTCGTCAATTGATGATTTTTCTTGTTCTCATATTTGGCATTTGCCTGTTACATGGATTTCCTTAACACAGTTTCGTAGTGATACTAACATTATGTACAATAAGGAAGTAATCAGGGATTACCATTACCTGTAAACTGCTGGTTAACTGTGCATGTCAGAATGAAGTGCCACAAATTTAAACTGTAATGACAACTCTAGTACAGCTACAAAAACAGTCTATCAAAAACATACAGACAGAATGTTGGCACATAAGAAATGGTGACATTAAAACTTGTGGCTGACAAATATTAGAAAAACAAGCAACAGACTGAATGAAACAAGCTGCCAGCCAACTGACCAGCACCATGCTCTCCACTTTGCCAACTCTCACCAAATACAGCCTTCATCTTTACAGAGAGCTTCAAAGTGAACAAAATTAGGTGTTAGGGAGATGATGATTATTCACTAATGTGTGAGTGTCAGTGTGTGTGTGTGTGTGTGTGTGTGTGTGTGTGTGTGTGTGTGTGTGTGTGTGTGTGTGTGTGTGTGTGTGTGTGTGTGTGTGTGTGTGTGCGTATGCAAACATTTTCATTTGAATGATAGTACGCTTCATGGAAATACACATTTTTGACAGATGGACACATACAAACATACTCAATGCTCTTCGTGGAAGTTTTCACATTTAAAAGAGAGATTACTGTACTTTGTGAAGCAAGTGGTGAATTTACAAACTTGGCTGACACCATTTCAGGAAGCTTAACCCCCAATTTATGCTACACATCATGCCAACACAGGTGCAAATTCAAGAAAATATTTGTCAACAACAGTAGGTGGAGTATTTCTAACTCTTTGGCTACAGTTATGGCAAACCATTCTTGAATCACATGTGCTGGCATCATGTATTATTTACTGGGAGATTAAACACTTCCGTTCTGGTCTGACCAGCACACATCAACCCACAATACAAACATCTCTTATAGCAGCCACATTAGCTCTTCCCGCCTGCTCGTCGTTTCACCCTCTTCTTCTGTCAATTTTCACTGTATAGTTGTAGTTCTCTCCAGAGAAAAGCAAGAAACAGTTCATATTTTTTCAAAGACCAGTTGTACAATAAATGTTAGGGATTTAGTCGATAGAGAGTTAAGGCCCTCATGCATTCTGCATGCAACTGCAGTTTACATAATGACCTATTAATCACCTATTAATCTAAACCACCACGGTTGCTCACCCATTAACCATAGATTTAATAATTGTATTAAAATAGTATTTTTGATGATGTAAGCAGGACCTTCTCCTGGTGCCAGACGCATAAATCTATGTAATTTCCCAAATATGTCCGCACAAAATCAGAAATAAGTCAGTGGAGTCTTAGTTCTAGATTTATTAAATTCCTGTATATACCTTCTTCTGTGTTTTCAAGTTTTCAAGTGCACATGTACACAAATCTAAAGACATTATCCATTACTGGATCCTAACACACCACTGTTTGTATGGATATAAACAGGACTATTCTGTCTTTGTCTGTCTTTATTCTGGCACCAGTAACACCCTGAAACAAAGCAGCTTTTGCCTTGTCACACACGACACTGTTACTATAAATCATAACAGCTTATTGACTTATTGATGCAGGTTAAAGTTACATTATTTCCACCACAGTACATTTTTTACATTATTCTTATTCCCAAATTACCATATGATATAGCTATAGATATGTAAGTACCGATAGAACAAAACTCTGTAAAAAGGATGTTAAAGAGCATATGTATAAATGTTATATAAGGTACTTAAAAGACCAACAAACAAACATCAAAAAAACCAAAAATGAATTTTCCAGTAAGTTGTCATTATATCTGAATTAATAAAAGTATGCTTTAAAAATAACCATGTCACATGGAAATATTACAAATAAATACAGACATAATAAGTAGGCATAAATAATCAGAATGCCAGGTTCCCTCCCGTGTCAATTGGTGTAATGAGGTCAGTTTGGCATTTCACTGAGCAATCTGCAGGATACAACCATACACCTTTCTGATGGCAAATCATTGACCTCTGTCAGACTCAGTTGTTATTAAACCTACCCACACTCACAAAGTATACATAGATATATTAATTTCATATGACTTTAATGTATTAACATGTGTAGATACAGATATGTACATTCAATAATAACCACTGACTTATTAAGCATTGCTTTGAAGGTTTAGCTAGTTAAATCTAGCTAGTTTGCATGAACTCCTAAATTGACATCAGAGCCTAAAGGGGCCTCATAGAGGCACTTACAACGTCTGCCTGTTTTTTGTTTTTTTTTGTATTCTTTTATGTAAGCAATGTTTACTTCAGAATCTCCTAGGTGATTTGCACTGGCCACAACTATAGGGTATGACTCTTTAACTTCAACAGACCCACAGTTACGACAATCCTCAGAACCATTTGCATACAATACAAAGCACATATGAAGAAATACAGTACTTCTATTATCATACATGTTCAAATTTTAGTTGTGGTGTGTAACACTATGTTATTCCTCCCACCCACTGTCAGTCAATTGTAGCATGAAGAAAAACATTCCACGGCAGATATATAGGAAGGGTGGACATTTTCCTTGACTGTAACAGAAAATGTACACTCCATATAAAGTGTCATGACAGAATAATTCAGAGTATCTGCAAACTGTAACATCCACATTGTGGAGTCATTCATAGATTATACAGTATATGTATAATCTACATGTGGTCCTAAAAGGTTTAATGAGTTTTTGTGCACTGTGAGAAGTGATGCTAGCAAAAATTACAGACCAAAATTCAGGTTTGCTGATGTGCGCTAAGATTAGTTTTGAGGCTTGAACCCAGGCCAATTCATCTTTACTCATTACATGCTCATAAAAGGATTTTCTGCAAATTAAATCGAATTAAAAATGTACTATCCCAGAGTTTCCCTACCTTTTACTTGTACAAGTTCAGGTTGACATTATAAATTAAGCAGCTGCTATCACTGAAATAACAATGTTCTGCATGCTGTTTGAGATTTTTTCAGACAACACTAAATTGTTTTAATTTTTTGACATCATAATGGCGAAATATAACAATATTGCGTGTAAGCACAACTATTAGGAACTTTGTCCTGAAAATATGTGTGATGGCCTTCAAAAACCCGTATCAGATGAAGCCAGGCAAGCATTACTTCTTGCAGTGACTGTACTATAGGATCTATCCTAAATGAGACACTACAATGTTTACAAACCTCTCAAACTCCAGTCGACAACAGATCCAAGCAAACATTCAAGTGCTGCCATTACTTTCAACTTCAATCATAATACTGCATATCTAGGTTCTCAAAGTTTCTGGAAGCACATCGATTTTTGGACAAAATGCCAGTCAGGACCATAAATTATGACAGTAAGAATATCAGGACCTGACTGTTAAGTATGGAAATACTCTCCCTTTACACGTGCAAAAATAAATAAATAACTGAATTTAAAAAATGTTGGTTCTAAAGCACAAGCAGTTTTTTCCTCATGATTTCAGTCTTACTACATTTCTTTTGTTAAAAGAACTTAAGGACAGTTAAATAAGACTTTGTATCTTTTTTGACAAATGTTTTTTTAGACAATCAGTGGAAAAGAAAAATAATTTCTTACAATTAAATACACATTAGCAGTACAAGTGAAGAAAATATAAAACTATTACAAAACTAAAACAATTAAAAAT